>NC_141617.1:43914651-44004651 GCF_047967505.1 Dipteris shenzhenensis
AAAATGCCTATGCCCAAAAACAATACCCAAAAACAATGAAATGCAATCATATATTTTATGGTTTGACCATGCTACATGGTTCTTGTTCAATAACATTGATTCTTTGATGAAGTGTGAATCCTTAAAAATCAAAATGATGACACTAATCATGTGGTTTGCAAATGATGCTAGACTAATAATCAAGGCATTGATAGTCTTTGCACAATTGAACTCATAAAACAAGGACTTAAAATTATTTGTTGTGACCAAAACGTGGATCTCTTTACTGCGGTGGATGGGAAAGGAATCCAATTTATACAAATGATCCTTAAGTCTATTGAGCACATCACTTTTTATGAGGATGACCAGATAAGAAAACAGAAAACACTTTTTTGCCCAAAGTAAGGAGATGGGAGGGCACGTAGAACCATATGATAAAAATAAAGCCAAAGAAAATCACTCCACCATCATCAACTAGACCGTATGTCATGAATATAGGTTCCCTAGTTTAGTCCTCTAATTCTAGTATGGGGAGAGGGCATGGGAATGCAATAATATCTAACACCATTACATCAAAGAAGTATGTGTTAACTCATGATGACTTACCAGTGCGACGATTGTGGAATTGACCGTAGACTTAGATGGAATGCAAGGATGGAGGAAGATGTATTATTCATTTACCACATGGTCATATTGGTTTTGAAAAGCGTAAAAAATATCAATTACTATATTTTCACGTACTATTTATCAATGGAATGTTAGAATCCATCTCTATAAAGAATTTGTTTGAAAAAGTGGTTCAAAAATCCCATGTGAAATTTGACATGAACATATGGGATAATGTTGGCTTTGGATGAAAATTTACACCCAATGTACAAAAATATATATATAAACCAAATGAAATATTTTGTGAAGTTCTTATCAATGAGAAAATATAATGTACATGTGAATCAGAATGGCTAAGGCCATTCAAAGAGAAGGAGTTTGGTCATGTAGTAGCATGTGACTTAAAAATAATACAAGACATAAGTCTACCAAAAATGATAAAAAAAGGATTGAATCATACCCCATTAAGACCAAACAACCTTTAAGAAGTGAAAGGGGAATTGATATCCATGATGGAATCAATTGCAGAAGTCATATGTCCAAGCCTAGGTAGTGAGGAATTAAAAAAATATTCACGGATGACCTAGATCAGTTATGTAAAATCTTGAGTCTTTGCAAAAATCGAATCAACTCTCAAACATACTGAGTAGAAAGAAAGGAGAGATAAAGGAATTGACAAGAGACTTATATCTATGCTACATATATAAGGCTCAAAATAATGTAGCATGTGCATGCAAAATATTAATACGACAATTAGCACGAGAAAGCTTGAAGGAAAAGATTTCAGGTGTAGCACAAAATCAATAGAGGAAATATCCATGAACATGTGTGAAATACACAGATCAAGATATCCACAAATCAAAGTGTTATCAAAATGGCTTCCATATATAATTGCTTCATATAAAACACAAAAAATCCTTCAGATGGATAACAAATGCCCATAATTGTTGTTTCTCTCAAACGGTAGTTTTAAAAATGTCACTTCTAAAAGTATGCCTAATGCCACTTCAAGAAGCTTGCAAAGA
Organism: Dipteris shenzhenensis; assembly: GCF_047967505.1. Classification (NCBI taxonomy): domain Eukaryota; kingdom Viridiplantae; phylum Streptophyta; class Polypodiopsida; order Gleicheniales; family Dipteridaceae; genus Dipteris; species Dipteris shenzhenensis. The sequence continues at coordinate 43,916,262 of NC_141617.1, forward strand.
TATATAAGCAAAAATCTTTCTACATAGTGGATCAAGATGTTGCATATGGATGACATATACTCTCTATCTGATCTTGAAAGAAACTGCTCTTTTCAAGATTTATGTACAATTGATTTTCTTTCAAGAGTGAAAATACTAGCTTCATATGTTTCTTATGCTCCTCAACATCTTTGCTAAACACTAGAATATCATCAAAAAATACTACCACACAATCTTGATTTTTAAGAAAGATTCGGTTCATCATTCTACTAAAAGTAGCTGGAGCATTAGTTAGCCCAAAAGGCATAACTAGGAACTCATAATGTTCCGTTTGAGTTCTAAAGGTTGTCTTGTATATATCCTCTTCTACCATACAAACTTGATGATAGCTGGATTTGAGATCTATCTTACTGAAGACCTTGGCCCCTTTCAATTTGTCCAAAAGATCATCAATCCTAGGGATCTACCTATTGTGTACGCAACAACTTCAAAACAAAATTTAACCATAAATCTCTCCAAAAGCTCTTCTCATGACACTTTATTAATATGAGAAATCCATTTATAATATTTTTACTCCATAATATAATAAGTTTTTATTAACTAATATTAAAATATAATTTTGCCAAAAATATATATTGTTAATCTATAAATTAATATAAATATTATATAAATACATTAATTAAAAAAATATAACAATGAAAATATGAGCTTTATATAATACTTATTCTTCAATAGTGAATGTATCTGTAAGGTAGTTCTTAATATGAAAAATCTCTACATTATTCTTCCTGCTATTAACTAGATATTAAATTTTAGTTTTAATAAAAATATGCATTATTAACTTAAAAAATAATATAAATATAATGTAATTATTGTATAAACTTAAATAAATGTATATAAATTATTAATATTATACAATAATAGCATTCAAAATTATGTATATTATATAGTAATAACCTTCAAATTTTAAAAAGTAGTCAATCAAAGAATTGAAATAATTTAAAAAATAAGGAAATATTAAAATTTACACACGTGCTTTTAGCATGTATGCTTTCTTCCATGTGTATAATACTTGTTAGTCGAAGAATGAAGAATTAGATAATGCATTTGTAAGGTAGGTATTTGAAACCATAGAAACCATAGGTATTTAAAAAATAAGGAAATATTAAAATTTACACACGTGCTTTTAGGATGTATGCTTTTCTTCCATGTGTATAATACTTGTTAGTTGAAGAATGAAGAATTAGATAATGCATTTGTAAGGTAGGTATTTGAAACCATAGGATCTGGAAGAGGTTTAGCATACTTGCTTATGTTTGTTACAATATGTAATACTTTGCAAAAGCCTTAAACTTTGTTTAAGGCTTTACACAAAACTATAGTATCATTGAATCCATATCATTTTTCTACTTTAGCAACCATCAGATATCCATGATATGGAATACATATTTCTTCTGAATATTTCTTATCACATACTTCTAATACACCATGCAACATGAATGTAAGAAAATATGAATCGGTGTGCTTTTAGCCTATGTGCTTGTCCCTAATCAATAGGATACTTTGACTAGGTAGACTTATAATTATGTAAAGTAAAACCTTTGCAAAGGATCATACCTAGTATTGGATATAAACAAAACACTTTGGAAAGCATATAATATATAGTCTATATATATCTAAACTAAAAACTTTGGAATGCATATTTTATATAGTCTATATACCTTAAATCTTACACCCTAAATCTTAAATCCTAAAGTTTCCTAAATCTTAGGTTATACAATCTAAGCTCTTAAACTTATATAACAACTCTAATCCCTGAATCCTAAACCCTAAACCTTAAACCCTAACCCCTATAGCTTAAATTCTAAAACCTAATTTCCAGATCATAAATCCTAGATTCTAGACTCTAAGCTCATGACCTTATATACTAAACCCTAAACCCTAAACCCTAAAACCTAAACCCTAAATCCTAAACCTTAAAACAATAATCATAAATTCTAAACCCTAAATGCTAAATCCTAAATCCTTAACCCTAAACCCTAAACCCTAGATCTTAAACCCTAAACCCTAAATCCTAAACCCTTAGCCCTAAACCCTAAACCCTAAACCCTAGAACCATAATCATAAACCCAAAACCCTAAACACTAAATCTTAAATCTTAAGCCCTTAATCCTTAACCCTAGATTCTAAACCCTAAACCCTAACCCTAAAATACAACCAAAATTTAATGATTTTTTTAAATTTGTACAATAGGTTAGATATTTTACCCAACTTGTTGCAAGTGGAACAGATTAATGGTGCACCCAACCTATTGCAAAAATTAAAGAATCTTCTTGATTTATGCAATAGGTTGGATATATCCCCCAACCTGTTGCTTGAGCAACAGGTTGGGGGGTATAATATCCAATGTGTTGCACAAATCAAGAATTTTCTTGATTTGTGCAACAAGCAACAGGTTGGGGGTATATCCAACCTGTTGCACAAATCAAGAAAATTATTTATTTGTGTAACAGATTGGATATATCTCCCAACCTGTTGCTCAAGCAACAGGTTGGGGGATATATCCAACCTGTTCCCCCCAACAACAGGTTGGGGGATATATCCAACCTTTTGCACAAATAAAAAAAATTCATTAAATTTTGGTTGTATTTTAGGGTTAGGGTTTAGGGTTAAGGATTTAGAATTTAGGATTTAGGGTTTAAGATTTAGAGTTTTGGGTTTAGGGTTTAGGGTTTAGAATTTAGTGTTTAGGAGTTTAGGATTTAGGTTTTAGGGTTTAGGGATTAAATGTTTAAAGTTTAGGATTTACGGTGGTTAAGATGTTTTGGTATTAATTGTTTAAAGTTTAAAGTAATAATAAGCTCAATGATTATTTATTGTGTCTTTTTTTGAGTTGCTTATCTATTTTTGTACATAAAACAGGTATTCACCCTAACAGCGGGTATGTATGTGGTATTATATAAGAAGAATGAAGTGGTGGCTTTTGGACAAATTCATAGTCTTGATCCTATGAATGTCTATCATTTCCAATGTTGTGGTGAGAGAAGATGTGTAGTGATAATCACCAACATTGTAAATCGTGAAATACATTTAAAATATTCACATGGAGACTTTGAAACATTGGGAGATATCTTACAATGTGACATATTTGATATGCAAGCACACAGAATGCTCTGGGACCAAGACGAAATTGTTCCAAAGTTGTACTTTCAAGATATCAGGAAAACTTATTTTAAGGGGAAAAAAGTAGAGATGTTATCTTGCTCTGGAGAAGTTTTAACAATTGGCAACTTTATTATACACCGTTTTTAAATTAATAGGTAGGGTGTGTTTATTCTTAGATCTAAATCAAAAGTTATTTTTTAAATATTTGTTTATCTAGGATGATGTGTAAGAGCATTCACAATTTGTTGATGGGTAGCTCAATGTTTTAATGTGCTGACTAGCCCTCGCAATCATGATAAGTAGAAATTGGTGTTGGATTTAGCCAGTTGTGGTCTGTCAAGTTCTGCTCAAGTTCCAGACACTCCACAAATCATCTTGCATGGTGATCAAGATCTTATTAACACCAACCATAAGAAATTCCTCCTCAACAAAAAATATCAACCAGACCCACAGGAAGATCATCATGAAGTCATTGGTAGTGTGGAAGGTGGGGCCCTCCATGCCACTCCATCGGCTAAAAACTTCACGAAGAGAACCAAATAAAATGCCAAGTCCATTGGGTCAAGGATGGAGAAAAGATTTAATATTTTTAGATATGCCTATAAAGTCTTTGCTCACTAATCGCGGTGAAGAGAGGGTGAAGAGAGGAGCAAGCGTTCGGGTAAGAAAACACAAAGGTTTTACAATTGTAGTGAAGAATCAAAGACCTCAAGCTGTATGGCTCAAGAATTGAATTGCGGCCCAGATGAGAATTCCTACATGCATCACGAATAAGCTATTTCTACTCATATTAGAATACTCTTGGATAGATAGCCAATTGGATGTTATTGTTAATATTACATGGAAAGTTGATATAGGTAGAGAGACCTAGTAGGCTACATCTACGGTTGACCTAGCAGGCACCAGGTTGCTTTATGTAAATCTCATGTAAATACTTTAAGCTATATGCCTATGTTTATGTATGCCTGTGTGAATTCCTATGTCTGCTTCCATGTTTCTATATACCTCTACATATGCATGCCTATGTCTATGCTTCTACGTTTTTATATGCTTTATGATGTATGTTTATGCTATATGTGAATGCTAGCATATGCTTTATGCCTATTTAATGAATGCCTATCCTTCTATGTGCCTATGTGAATGCATATCCTTCACCTCTGCGACCTATAGAGTTTAATATTCTATCTTGCAATAATCCATCATCCTTCTATGGACTATATCATATGACTTCACACAAATGCAACTATATCTTCTCATCCATGGTTTGATCATGTAGACATTCTACAAAGTTCTCATTAAAATATACCCCATCATGGATTTTTTTTTTTTAACGAAAGCGAAAAAAGTTATTAAAAGAAAATTGATTCCGTGACTTTTGCAGTAACTTTCGAATTCAGTCGATGTGAACTCTCCACCTCTGTCTGATCTCAGCTTCTTCACCTTCCTCCCCAATTCTTTCTCGACCATTACATGCCATTCCTTGAACCTATTGAAAGCCTCGTCTTTCATCTTTAGGAAGTATATCCATATCCTTCTACTATAGTCATCGATAACCACCCAAAGCTTCCATCTCCATCTTTCCGTAGAGGTCTTTGTGAATGAGCTCTAGAGGAGCCTTTGCTCTACTAGCCTCTTTAGGAAATGGCTGTCGATGCTGCTTGCCCATCATACAAGATTCACATACATTGGGCGGATCTGAAATTTATGGTAGGTCTGCAATCATTCCACTTTTATGCATCTCCTTCAAAGAACTAAGCTTTAGATGACCAAACCTCTCATGCCACAGCTTAGTGTTCTTCACATCCGCTCGAGCACTAAAAGTTGAGAGTTCGTCAATGTTGTTGCGCTGTGTACCTTTACCAACAACCTTTCCTTGAAGATCCAGGATCTGTGCACCATTCTTCTTATCGAATTGAACTTTGAGGTCCCAATCCGTGATCGTAGAAACAGACAACAAGTTCCTCTTGATATCTGGCACATAAAGAACATCGGACAACTATTTTAGAACTCCATCTGACTTGAGAGCGATCATACCTTTTCCTTTTGTTGGACATTTTGCATCATTGTCGACTACTACCATGATGTCATTCCCTACCGACTGTAGAGAGGTATACCAATCCTTCCGACTGGTCATGTGGCGCAATGCACCACTGTCAATGATCCAAGGTTCATCAGCAGGTACATGAACTGCCTCCATGCAAATCTCCTCAATTGCTACGAACAGCTCTATTGGTACTGCCTACGCGTTGTTGCTGGACTCTTTCTTTACTCCGTTCTTCTCATCTGCAATCTTCTTTCGGCACTCATTCTGCTTGTGCCCTGCCTTGTTGCAATAGAAGCACTTAATCTTCTTTTTTCTCTTTTTATCATCAAAACAAGATGGGTTACTAGAGTCCTTACCCTTACCTTTCTTTGATCCGGTCCAGTTAGCCGAATCTTCTCCAGTCCTCATCTTTTGACGCATCTCCTCCTCCAGAAGCATCGCGCTGAAATCCTTAAAGTTGAGGGGTGGATTTTTGTTCTGCGTATTCAGCGCCATAACAAGATCATCGTACTTTGGTGGGAGAATCCATATGCACCTTCGTGCTAGATTCTCGCTGGTGATGGTGATGCCAATCGCAGTCATTTGATCGCATAGATTCTTCACCCTGGTGATAAACTTCTCTAGTGCTTCAGACTCAGACAATTTTTCATTCGTGAGTTGAGTCTCCAGATTTTGAATCCGCATCTGATTCGTGGTCTCGTAGTAATTTTTCAAGACCCTCCATGCCTCCTGCACTGTGGTGACATGTTGAATTAATGCCATGACGGAATCACTAACACTGCAGACAATAGAACATAGCGCATCTGCATTTCTTCTTGTCCATGTGAGAATCTCATCCACAGTTGGTACTATCTGTTGTCTTGCATTGGCTGGATCCGGTCTCGCAACCGGCCTCACGTCCACCCCAGTAGCAGTGTCCCAAAGCTCATATGCACTTAAGATGGTCTTCATCTTGAACTTCCAAAGAGGATAGTTAGAACCGTCCGACTTTCCGCTTTTGCCGAACGGTGGGATTCACAGTCTTGCGGGCTGGCCATCTCTCACAATCTGCTCGCAAACAGAAACACACTACCAAATCTTCTTGCTAGAGTCCGAGCTCTGATACCATGTAACAAAACAATACAACGTCTGTGCTCAACAGAGAATAGGATCTCGTACGCAAGAGAGAAAACAAGATAGTATGGAGAATCAAAATTTTGATTACTGTAGAACTGATACAATAGATGGCGCTGCCTCCCAACCGTGCGCTCCTGTGAAAGAAGCTTTGATGGCATGCCGAAAATAGTAGAAGACAGAGTTGGATGCTAAGGAATCAGGGTTGTTGTAGCCAGTGATGAAATGGGCTTCACGGGCTTGCTCTTATATAGCCACGAGTCATAGTCGATTAGGCTCAATTGGGTGGCCAACCCAGTTTGTCCAAAACGGTCGATTAGGGGTCGGTCTTGAAATAGGCCACCGACCATACGATAGAACCGGTGCACAAAAGAGAGCAACTGACCTACAGCCTCCGTTTGGCCCATAGCCATCCAGGATCATCTGAGGCTCCAAACGAGCCCCGCAACCCAAGAGTGGGCTGCCCCTGGAAATGCTCCATCTACCCTCAGTGCGGTCAGTCAAGGGATGCCTTCTCGCACTTGCATGTAGCCTAGTTGGCAGTGTGCCAACTCTATCTAAAGCTGTCCAGCCATTAGGCCACACATGGCCCCCATTTGGTGTCCAAACTAGGACCTACCGGATAACCGAGCTACTCAAATGCCTTCTCCTCATATTGTGAAGATAGTGGGAGAGAGGGAAGGAGTCTCACTTGCGGCTTTCTCACATGCACAATGGGGGAACACACACAAAGGTGGAGGCTGAAAACAGTTTTCCTCTTCTTAGTTGTGAAAGCCAAAAAGAACTCTAGTACAAAGAAATAGAAGAACCCTATATGTGGGTCTCAAACCAAACTCAACTAACTAAGGTGGCATACTAACTGAGCCAAAAACTAGAGTAGATAAGGATAGCTATCATCCAGCTATTATTCGTGGGTGGTGTAGCAACCGCGTCTGCAGCTAACAAGTCGGTGACATAAATGCACAACGGTCACCCTGGCATATCGCGAGTGGAGCTCGATATCTCAACACTCCCCCTCGAGCTCAATCCCAATTCCTGCACACCAAGCAGGTCTCTGAACTTACGTAGCTTCTCTGTGCCCAATGCTTTCGTGAATATGTCAGCTACTGGATCCTCTGTGTTGACATAAACTAGATCAATAAGACCTAGTAAAACCTTCTCCCACACATAGTGATAATGCACCTCAATGTGCTTTGTTCTAGCATGATAGACTGGGTTATTTGCCAAGTGTATACTGCTCATGTTGTCACAATAAATGACAATTGGCCCATCTGTAGATTGATGCATATCATATAGTAGCTTATGCAACCAAGCTACCTCGCATGCAGCCATTTCTGCACCCCTGTACTCAGCCTCTATGCTCGACAAGGCAACTGTAGGCTGTTTCTTGCTACTCCAAGTGACTGCAGCACTCCCAAAAGAGAACACATATCCACTGGTAGATCGTCTATCAGAAATACTACCAGCCCAATCAGCATCAGTGTATCCATGCAACTGTATCTGAACCCCAGCCTCATAAAATAGTCCATACTGCAATGTGGACTTCACATACCTGAGTATGCATCTAGCCGCATCCAAATGCGGTTTCCTTGGAGCCTGCATAAACTGACTTACCAATCCAACAGCATAGCTTAAATCTGGCTTGGTAATAGGCATATAAATCAAACTTCCTACTATGCGTCTATACATAGTAGGGTCTTCCAGAAGCTCACCTGCATCTGTGCTTAGCTTCACATTCTACTTCAAAGGAACTGAAATAGGCTTACAGCCTATCATCCCATATTTGGACATGATGTCCAATCCATACTGCCTCTGCAAGAGCTATATCCCACTTGGTGATCTAATCACCTCAATGCCCAAGAAATAACAGCTCTCCCAAATCCTTCATCTCAAACTTCTACTTCAATAGCATTTTCACATGAAGGATATCTGCATCACTATCACCTGTGATGATCAAATCATCAACATAAATGACAAGCAGCATAATCCCTTTCTCTGTTTTTCTCACATAGAGTGACAAATTTGCCTTGAAAATCTGAAAGCCAATAGTGACAAGATACTGTCCTATCTTGTCAGACCATGCTCTAGGTGCTTCCTTCAAGCCATACAAGGCTTTCTTCAACCTGCAAACAAACTCAAGATGAATAGCATGAACATAACCTGCTGGCTGCTCCATAAAGACCTCTTCTTGCAAATCACCATGCAAGAAGGCATTCTTTACATCCATCTGGTGTAAAGACCATTCCTTTGATGCACCCATAGCAACGACTGCTCTTACAATTGCCATCCTTGCAACTGGACTGAATGTTTCTTCATAATCAATGCCGTATGTCTATGCATACCCTTGACAACTAATCTTGCCTTGTATCTGTTCATAGAACCATCTGCATTATGCTTGATCTTATAAACCCACTTATAGCCAATTGCATTCTTGTTTTTAGGCAAAGGCACCAATTCCCATGTAGCATTGGCTTCCAAGGCATCCATTTCTTCATCCATGGCTTTTTCCCATTTTTCATTTCCCATGGCTTGCTCAAAAGAAGTGGGTTCTGGTTCCTGTATCACTTTGACCATATAGGCATAGTGAATGGCTGTAAATCCATCATATTTCAGCCTATCCATAGGATACCTAACCCTGTAAGCCCTGTGCAAAATAGGCTTACTTCCAGGTGCTCTCAAAACATCCCTGGTCTTCCTTACTCCAGGTGTAACAACAGAAGGAATACCCAACTCATCATCAATGCTCTATTCAGAGCCATTGGATTCACCATCCACATAAGAGTGACCTGCATTCACATCGCACATGGGCTGATCTACCTTCTCTTTTCCTTTTCGTGATACCTGCATACCACTATCTGCATTGCTTTGAGGAGATTCTCCTGATCTCAATCTACCTGTCCATGGCAAAGTATGTGAACCACTGCTAGAGGACACTGCAGGTCCACTGATATTTTGTGATTGCTGCTGTCAATTCTATGCAGCATTACCATTTTGTGCATCTACATCAATCATCACATTTACTGGTTTATACCAACTGCTCATCTCATAAAAAACAACATCTCTTCTCACTGTAAACTTACGAGTAGAAGGGTTATAGCATCTATACCCTTTCTACTATAGAGAATAACCAATAAAGACGCACTTCTCAGCTTTTGGATCCAACTTGGACCTCAACTCATCTGGCACATGAACATAGGCAATGCAACCAAAAATTTTCAAATGAGAAATGTCTGGTTTCCTACCAGTATACATCTCCTCTGGCGTCATGCCATGTATTGCTACAGTGGGAGTCCTGTTCATTATGTAAACTGCTGTAGCAACTGCTTCAGCCGAATAATAATCTAGTAGATCTTTCTCATTTAGCATGGCCCTAGATACCTCTCCAATATGCCTGTTTTTCCTTTCTGCAATTCCATTTTGCTGTGGGGTATGACTGCATGAATATTGCTGCTTTATGCCATGCTCCTGCAAGAACCTTGCAAACTCATTTGAGAGGTACTCTCCCCCTCCATCTGACCTTAGGCATTTTATTTGCAGGCCTGTTTCTTTTTCAACCATAGCTTTAAAAGCTTTGAAGTGCCCAAACACTTCACTTTTCTTTTTCATAAAATACACCCAAACTTTTCTGCTGAAGTCATCAATAAAAGTGACAAAATAGTGATAGCCTCCAATAGATGTAGCTTTAGTAGTCCACACATCAGAGTGGATTAATTCCAATGGCTTTTTACTCTCTTGAACATGCCTAGGAAATGGTTTCCTTGCCTGTTTTCCAAATTGACAGGCTTCACAAACCTTATGCATTTCTGCAACCTTGAATTTAGGAAATCCTGCAATAATATTTTGGGCTTGCATTGATTTAAGTCGCTATATATTAACATGACCAATGCGTTTATGCTAGATATCAATATCTACAACTACACTGGTCCCATGTGCAAACATTGCTGCACTCAATTCAAGCATGTCCGCATCCAATGTAAACATCCTGCCCTTCTTCTTTCCTTTTGCTATCAAGCAACCGTTATTTTTCATATCAACAAAGCATCCATGAGGATTAAATCTGACCTGCAAGCCCTGCTCAACCATTTGACCAATAGAAACCAGGTTCTTGGTGATGTTTGGGACATGAAATACATCAAACAGGTATTTCTTTTTCCCATCCTGCATAGACAAAGGAATTTTACCAATCTGCACAATAGGATATGCAGTATCATCACCAGTCTCCACAAATCCTGGTTTTTCCATTTTCCTTGCATCCTGCATCCATTCTGCATGACCTGTCATGTGGTTTGACGCACCTAAGTCAACATACCACACATCATTTCGTTCTTCTGCACTTGTCACAGAATTGGTCATATGCTGCACCATAAATAGATGCTTTGTCATCACCCTGTCTACTGGAAGATGCATAGTTGCCTTGCTGCAATTTTCCATTCATAATGTCATTCTGCTTTTTGTAGCAGTCCTTAGCCATATGACCCATTTTACCACAGTAGTAGCATTCAACATTGCTGTTTGCATTTTGGCCTCTCTGCCATCCACCACGGCCTCTTTGGCTCCCCCTGCCTCTAGAGTTACCACGTCCTCCTGCATAGGACTGGTTTTCTTGAGTTTGCTGCATATTTTTATTTCTACCATGGCCTGCAGATCGGCCTCCTCTACCTCTGCCTCTACCTCTTCCAGCATTTGAGTAGAAGATAGTTTCTTTTGAAGTTCCTCCTTAAGAAGATGCACCCCCATTTCTCTGCTCTTCAGAAATTAGAAGAGCAAACAACTCTTCAAAATCAGGAAATTTTTCACGGACGGCAATGGATGTCTGGAACTGTGCATAATCCTTTCCTAGACCATTGAAGGTCACAGAAACTAGATCATCATCTTCCACTGGCGACCCAATGGAAGCAAGTGCATCTGCAATTTTCTTCACCTTCATGTGGTAGTCATTTATGCTCAAATTTTCTCTCTGCACATTGTGCAACTCCTATTTGAGCTGCATTTTCCTGGCTTGTGTATTTGTGCTGTACATTTTTGCCAAAGTGTCCCATGCCTCCTTTAGCGTACTTGCATCCTGAATATGCACAATCATAGAATCTGAAATACTGATAGACAGCCAATACATAACTTTTCTGGCTCTCTCATGCCATCCTTTAAATGCTTGCATTTCCTGTTGATTGGGAACATTAGGAAGTTCGTCTTGCAAATTTCGATAGACTCTTATGGCTTAGCCCCTACAGCAACGTCATGCTGATCAGCAAGCTATGGATCTACACCCTCAGGACCTCTCTAATGACATTATTTAAGTTTCTATCAGTCTTATATGTTGATTTCTTTGACACAAATGGATGGAAGAGAATATTTTAGTTTCTTCAATAGGAGTCATGACACATGTAAGATTTGTTAAAAGATAGAAGAAGCCTGAAGATTTTCAATCCCATCTCCATTGGCATCAACTTGAAGACAATGAGTATTGCTACATAATACAATTTATAAGGAATGTCACAAAATTAACACCTAGAATCACACATTACAACCCAAACTTAATGGAACTCAAGTTTTTGAAACCACATCATCCACAACCTACTTTTCCTCATGGAATCGGCATGGAAAGATTGGTGGATGTGGGGTCGAGTTCTTTGAGTAATAGAGTAGCTACCTTTTGTTCACAATTGTGATGATGAAAGACCTTTTTGATTCTATAGAGAGAAGGGATGAAAGCCCTTGTCTCTATTTAGAGCATACTCACTCGCAATATATCAAGATCAAAAATTACATGCGATGTTTGAAACATAGGTGTTGATCTTTGTTCATGTGTGTAGTTTGAGACTGTGCTATGTAACCTAGCTATAGTTTTGCCCACATCAATGGATTGGCTCTTAAATACTTCTTTCAAGGTAGTAGCTCTCTCTCTCTCTCTCTCTCTCTCTCTCTCTCTCTCCTGGTCCCTCTGTCATGCAATGCTTGAGACCCAAGTGTTGATCTTTGTTCATGTGTGTGATTTGTACTATGTAACCCTAGCCACCACATTTTCCCCACATTGGTGCCTAGCTCTTAAACACTTCTTCTGGGGATGTAGGGTGAATCTTGGCCTCTGTGTGTGTGTGACTCTCCCTCACCCCCTCTCTATCTCTCTATCTTTGTCTCTGTCTCTCTCTCTCTTTCCGTCTCTCTCTTTCTCACATTCTCTCTCTCTCTCTCTCTCTCTCCCCTTCTTCTTTTGTGTGTGTGTGTGTGTGTGTTTGTGTCTGTCCTCTGTGTGTGTGTGTGTGTGTCCCCTTCTTCTTTTGTGTGTGAGTGTGTGTGTGTTTGTGTGTGTTTATGTGTGTCCTCTCTCTCTCTCTCTCTCTCTCCCCCTCTATCCCATAGCCTCCACTGGTTGCCACGTCTTCTATCTATGCGATGCATGTTGCACCCATTTATACTCACCATCTGCAAGCTTCGGTTGATCGCCGTGTGTTTTCATCCACCAACCACCACGTGTCAAATTTGCATGGCATGCACATCGTGATGTAGGCACACATTGACTCCTATCGATGTCTGCTGGCATGGATTGATGTTCGTCAGCCTATACCATCTACAAGCTCCAGTTGATCGCCGGGTGTCTTCATTCACCAATCACCATGTGTCAAATTTGCAAGGCATGCATGTCATGCTGTAGGTGCACATTGAATTCTACCACTTTCTACTGGCATGGATTTATGTTTGTCGACCTGCGTTGACTTTGCGCATGACACACGAATCCCTCTTTCTTTTAGACCCTTATGATTGCTTAAGAAATCCAAAAATTTTTCCTTCTTTAATTTTGCATATACTATCTCTTTTGCTTAGTTAAAGAGCCAGGCACAATATGGCATGTGATTAGGTGGGTTTAAAATGCATATAGGAAATATTATTCTTACTAATAAAAGTATGTATATAAATATGTATTCATTTGAGTAAAATAATTGTATAGATACTATTCCAAATCAAAAGGTCATACTTCTTCTATTTTGCTTCTATACGGTCTCTGCTCCAAGGAGGAAGAATTCCACCTTATATAATGAATGGTAAAAGGCTAGGCAAAGGAAAATAGGAGGTGAGGTACATTGTCGTATAAATTGCCTTTATAATGTAAATATGGGGAAATTCATGTACCACTCCTTAGACATTTTTATATATGTTGCCTTGACAATGTAAACATGTGGAATTTATGTACCCCTCCTTATACAGTTTTGGATATGTTGCCTTGATAATGCAAACAGGGGGACCCCTCTTTATAATGTAAATTGGAGAATTTCGATGGGATAAATGCAAGAAGTTACTGACATTAATGTCCTTTAATGTATAAGCTACTTGGTCACCATGTTCTCTCATGCATAGTTTGATGTTCTCAATGAGTACTGTTAAGTACTTTCCTAATACTTCACAATATAATGTGAAAGGCGGATTGAGTACTTAATGGTACTTTGAACTACTTGCGGGGCTATGAAGTTCCTAATACTTTACAATATAATGTGAAAGGTGGATCGAGTACTTAACGGTACTTTGAACTACTTGCGGGGCTATGAAGTACTTAAAGTGTGTGCCTGTAAGTACTTTGTAAGCTTGATAGTACTTGTACATAACTTTTATAGTATTGTGATGTTCTATTAAGTACTTCAAAATATTTATCTTCATGTAAAGTATTTTTAGTACTCTTGAGGAGCTTTCCAATTACTTTAAAGTACTTTATGGGCTTTGCAAAGTGGTCTAAGATATATAAGCTTCATAAAGTACTTTATGTGCTTTATAAAGTGGTTTAGAAAGTGTTTACTTTAAAGAAGTTAAAAATCTTTGCAAAGTTGTATCCCAGACACAATGCATCACTCAAGGTATCTGGGTGACTAGCATACATGGGGGTATCAACTTCCTCTTCATCACTACACCTATCATTTGATCCTTCAACATAGCCCATGGGGAAAATATTACAATACTCCCAACTTTCTACGTATGCCTTATTCTTGCATCATCTCTATTTTGCCTTTATACATGGATCACAAAAGCGGGCACATTTATCTGTGGAGCTGAGGATCTGTTAATGAAAAGCATAGACCATGAGCCTGCTTGAATTCCATTGATTATCTCTCAGAACTTTATCCTCTTTGATTTCCCAAAAGACTCTATTCACCTCAGTGGCACAAAAATTGGCCCTTACAAAAGTCATGACATCAACCGCACACTTCAAAGTCCATTCATTTGATTTCAATTGCTCATGTGTAAGCTCTCTCTTTATGACATCTAGCTCCATCATTTTCTCCTTTCCCATGGCTTGAGGCTAGAAAGTTGTATAACATTTTTAGGCCATTTAGGCTAAAGTCCTAGCAAGAAATAGTGCTTCACTTTGAGCTGGGTTGCACATCCGTCCGACTACACCTAGTGATGTTTTAGTGCAAGACCCTAATTTTCAAGCCACTAGTCATGTAAAAGAAAGAAATGTTGCAAAAAGAGGGTGTCATGTGCCTTGTCATTTGAAATATAGAAATGAATGTCAGTGACCTTGTATGAGGTGCCTACTTAAGGACCTCTTTCTTCTTCATTCTATAAGCAAGTATTCTGATTTTGTGTCCACTCTACTCTTTCCTTTCAGTGTTCCAACATGGTATCAGAGCCATTTGATCCCCCTTGAGCCCATTTCTGCCACATCATCATCTTCTTCCTCTTCTTCTTCTTCACCATCTCTCCCTCTTCTTCCAAAAATTTGCTTGAGCTTGTTCTCCTCCGTTTCTCACCCATTTCCCACACCCTTTCTGCTGGAGATCCCTCTTGTTAGGGCGAATTTCGGGCTACAAGGCATTGAAGAAATGTGAGCTCTGCTGGTCGCCATTGTACGAAAGTCGTCGATTCTTCTTCCTGCGTTTTAGCAAATTCAACAAAATGTGCTTGGGTCTTCTCACAACGTCCATCCACAATTGCAGTGCTCCCTTCTTTCTGGAAAACTTGCATGTGCTACTTTGAACTCAAAAAACCAATGCGATAACACAACACAATTTTTTTGTAGATACTAAACCGCATTAGAATTGGTGAGCCCACAAGCCATGACCTTTCACAACTTAATGACTTGTATCGAAAGTCACCTACATCCAAGAGAAAACATAGCACATTTCTTCTACACAAATGTAGCTAAGTACAAGCACAATGACAAAGTCTACCAATTTCTCACAACAACCTCCCATGTTCTACAAGCAACATACATCAAACACAAGACATGGAGCAAAACAATCGAAATCCCAAGACCCAAAGTCTACAAGTGGCCTACATGCATAGCTTCAATTAAGACCTGGCATGATCCTAACATGCTGCGTTATTAGTGACGGCTTTATGAATGGAGTAGATGGTATTTTTAGGCATTCCTAGACTAACATCAGACCACATGTTGCATGGATTGAATTCTTTGACACAAAAATTGGCAAGTACACATGCTATAATAGCGAGGACCTACAATGGCAGCATCAACCCTGCATAGACTCCCATCCGCCAACAAACGCATGAATTTCAGTTTGGCAAAAAACACCTTAACACAGTATCACGTATAGAATTCCCCATAAAACATACTACAGCTAGGACAATCCATTGTGCACAAGGTCTCTTCATGGACACATTGGCGTTTGACCCTACATCAATTTTTGGAGAAGTTGATTCCTTAGCATTTTCTTCCTTGAACAAGCCAGTCTTTTTTGCTATAATTTCAAATTTTTCAATTGTGTTAAGATTATTCTAGCTTGAGAAGTTGCTTTCACTTGTGCAAGCCACTTGCTAGTGAATTAGTATTTATGTTCCTTTGTTGAGTTTTTGTGATCCATCATTGCGTGATGATCTAGACCAATCCACAATCATTATGTAAGTATTCTACCAAGTAGCACCAGTAATAAATCATAAAAGCTACTCATGCCATAGTAATTCTAAATAAAGTATATTTAATACAACTATTAGAATACAAAGTAACATATTAATTTAATATTGGCACTATCAACATCGATATCATTAAATAGTAAACAAGTAAAAACTTATAATATCGTAATATGGTATAAATTCTAGCAATGTAATATCGAAGATCAGTTTATACAAATAAATAGAGCAGTTGAAGTTCTGAAAGATTAGGTCCAAGATATTGTTCAAGTCTAGTTTTGTACAAATTTTATCTAGTAGATAGAGCATGTGTTGGGATATCTCAAGGTGTAAACATTCAATAGCTACTATAGTCCAATATAGGCTTTCGTGACTTTGCATCATTGTGTACATCCACGGCCACTGCTGACTACAAGCAAGGATTGAAGAAAAAACTTTTGCCATGCTTCGCTAGCTTGGTCCCCCTATACTCTTCATCAATCTCTCTATAGTAGAAAGACTTTGGGATCGAATGGTAGATTGCCAACAAAAGCTCAACAATAGCACCATTGCAGACAACACAAACAATGCTTCACTCACTAGCTTAGTCCCCCTATACTCTTCATCACTCTCTCTGTAGCATAAAGACTTTGGGATCCATTATTGGTAGATTGCTTGTAGAAGCTCAACAACAACACCATTGCAGATGACACAAACAATACTTCCTACATTAGAAAACCTCATTCTATCTGATCCTATGACCACAACACATATGTGCATAAGTTCCAAGCTTTTAAAGACATTGTTGAAATAAGACTATTCAATACTAGGCTGAATTCAAGATTGCTTATTCATCACTGAATTTTTGAACTGTGGAAGCCACATGAGATCCTGGGTTAATATGGGTTGCAGGATCCCCTTCCCCAATCATTGAATCAAGACAGCATGATCATCAGTTAATATGGGTTGCAGGAACCCCTTCCCCAATCATTGAATCAAGCCAACATGTAAAAGACTTCATGGATAAGTACATAACTACAAACTCCACATGCCTTGACGTGGCACAAAAGAACATGCAAACTCACAAGCATAAGAAGACATGCTACAAAAAAGGAAAAGCTTGTTGTTTGAAATTTCCTTGCCCACCCATGCGTGAAACCAAGGTGATTCTCCCCCTTGATGCTGACACAATTAGCGACTCCATAACAAACTATAAAAAAATCACTCAGTGTCTTAAAGAAAAGATTTTCAATAGAGTATGCAAACCACCTATCCTTGTTCATGCGCTCCCGGGGGGGTCACTATGTATAAACCCTCTATATCACGTGCGTTCAAGGCCTATTTCTAAAATCCCTTATCTGTAAATTTTTCATTAATAAAATGTACCCCTTTTCTATACAAATCTGTAAATTTTTTGCAAAACTATTTTAAATAGTCCCTTATGTATATTTATTTCTGTAAATTTTGGTTTGAACTTCATAACGATGAGCACAAAAATTTCAACACAAATATATTTGCCAGTTCATCGCATTAAAAGTATCACAATAAGGATCTCAGATTAATAAAATGCTTGCATTGAAGTAAAAAGTATAGCTTCATGTACAAATACAACCCAAACTTACAAAACAAAAACTGCCTCAGTATATTTACAAGGGATTAGCACGAGGCACTCGTAGATCATGGAGGTTAAGGGTTGAGGAACTAAGGGTTTAGGGGGAGCATAGGAGTGGGAGAGGAAGAAGGTGTAAGAGCATGGGGGAAAGAGGAGAGAGGAGGGAGGAGGAGGAGGAGGAGGAGGAGGAGGAGGAGGGAGGAGGAGGAGGGAGGAGGAGGAGGAGGAGGAGGAGGAGGAAGGAGGAGAAGGGAGGAGGAGGAGGGAGGAGGAGAGGGAGAGGATGGGTTGCAAGGTTGGAGGAGAGGGGAGGAGGAGCTGCAGGGTTAGGACATGCTTTTGGACGTAGAGTGCAAGGGTGCTTGGACACTTGAGACAATTGCTTGGAATACAAAGTAGGACTCAACACAATACCCCAGAGTGAGAAAAGAGCTACAATGAAAGAGATTCTAACAAAACTACATATGCATCATGTTGATGAGAACATTGTAATGCGACCTATAGAAGAGATGAAATCATGTTTGTAAAAGTTTTTATTTTAGCATCATGTATATACAGTTTTAACTACTTTCACAAAATGTTTCAAAAGTAGACATTTTTAACTCTCTATACAGACTTGTATTCACATTATAGAGTTTCAACTACTTTTACAATGTGTTTCATAGGTAGGTGATTCAAATTCTCTAAGTTACATACATGTGTTCCAATCTTTTATGGCATGTTTCACAAAATTTTCTAAACATACTTGCATTCATTTAACCAATGCGTGTACAGTTTTAACTACTTTTACAATATATTTCATGGATGAACAATTTAAATTCTCTAAATCATTTACATGTATTTTAATTTTAGTATTCCTATATTATATACTTGTGTTTCTATTTATATTATACATTGTGGCTTTTTACAAGTTACTTTTTTTTAAATAATGTTTTTCCAAAGTAATTGAACATTTATATAATAAGATATACATACAAAAATAACATGATGATTCATTTTTACATTCTTATCTTGTAAAATCAAATATGTTTCATAGGTAGGTAATTCAAACCCTCTAAGTTACATACATGTGTTCCAATCTTTTATGACATGTTTCACAAAATTCTCTAAACATATTTGCATTCATTTGAGCATTATGTGTACAACTTCAACTATTTTTATGATATGTTTCATGGATAAACGATTTAAATTCTCTAAGTCATTTACGTGTACTTTAATTTCAGTATTCTTATATTATATACTTGTATGCCTATTTATATCATACATTGTGACTTTTTACAAGTTACTCTTGTTTCAGTAATGCTTTTTCAAAGTAATTGAATATTTATATAATAAGATATACATAAAAATATATATATAATGATTTTTTTTACATTCTTACCTTGTCAAATCACAGTTAAATATCATTATTTTTTAAACTTTTACTTTGTTAGATTACAACCAAGTACTAATTTTGAATTTGCTGAATTAAACCTTCTTTTATTTAACTTTATACAATTATATAATTGTGTAGGATGGCAGCTATGCAGCTACACAACAACCAGTTGAAAGTTATCAAGGTTACAGACCTCATTGAATGGATGCAAGGAGTTGCATTTGAGGTGTTAATCCTTAATCGTTACAGAATATTTGACTTCAACAAAGAAAGTTCATATTTAAATGTCTGTGCCAACTTAATAGATGATGAAGGACTTGTAAGAGTTACATTACAACTTGACAAGGAATTAATAGAAAAGTATGAGCAATATATACAAAAGAACCATCATATAAGAATCGAAAATTTTATTGTTTCGGAAAAAAATATGTCATATGATAAAGGAGACGCTAATATAACAATAAGAATTGCATACTATTTTTTATTTCTAAAATTTACAGAAATAAATATACATAAGGGACTATTTAAAATAGTTTTGGAAAAAATTTACAGATTTGTATAGAAAAGGGGTACATTTTATTAATGAAAAATTTACACAGATAAGGGATTCTAGAAATATGCCTTGAACGCACGTGGTATAGAGGGTTTATACATAGTGACCCCCATGAGAAAGATATTTAGAATACATCCAAAAGTAATCGAGGTTAAATTCTATCCTAATACAAGTATAAATTCATTAACGGGTACATTTAGTAAGGAAATAGAAGGCACTCTTGCCATTGCTATCTTGGAAGATAGCGAAAAAAGAGACACTGACAAGACTACGATGTTCTACATCCAAGTTGATGATGGCATGAATGAAACAGACAATGAACTGGTAATCACTAGCTACACTTATGTTAAAATATTTGGTTAAATCTAGTACCAAAGCTATACTAAAACTATGATTTTTTTTTCATTTTTTGGAATTCTAGATTACTTTTTTCCCAGAAATAGAAAGAGAACATGTATTGAAAAACTTGAACCTTGTCTTGATATGACCAACATGCTATTATGAATTACCTAAAGAAGATCTTAGACAGTCCTATACATGCTTGCTTTTGCTGCAAATGGTTGTCGTTTGCTTTTCAATTAAAAGAGCATTCCTCAAAAGGAATAGATTTCCTTGAATGCGAATTGCAAATGCAACTGACATGCAGCGAAAAAGAAGATGCAAAAATTTGCACTGAATGCTACAAGCAAACCCAAAAAGAGAAAATACCAAAATACCATCACCATACTGTATCAAAATGCAAAAAAAGTTGCCCAAAATCTCAAAGTTGAGCGAACTAAAAGAAAGACTAGTTGTTCCTCAAAACACATTTGGCCAAATACACCAATTTTTGAACTATGGGCAATACTTACTAAAAGGTAGTATTATCAATGTGCTTGCAAATACCAATATCATACAAACTGTACTTCCACAACCAATAGAACATACAATGACAATAGGTGTGGAAATAAAGCATAACTTAAGTACAAATCAATTTATACAAGTGGGCACATTCAACCATATAATGTCATGAAAGCTCTACACATTCTTACACAAACACGACTTTATAGAAAGTGCAAAGTTAAGATCTCAAATTTGTGGGTATCACAATTTCATCTAAGTTATGAAATGAACAAACCAAATCAAACACATAACGACCAACAAGATAGCAATGATAATATTGAAATCTCTAATGGAAGAGGCCGTTGATGCTTGTACAGATACACTTATACATGGTTTCATGGACTCAGGTGAATTTTTTGATACCGCATCTAATATTATAACAGTAGCACCTTCACAAGAATACCATCCACTTGGATTTTTCAAAGATGAGGATTGCAAAGAGTTAAATTTTCCAAAATTATTTTATGGCAACGAGAGAAGGAAAACAATAAAAGAAAGACTCAGCTACCAAAAAATAGCACAATGCGAATTAACAAACCAAGACTGACGATTCGCTATGCATATTACTAATATATTTTTCAAGGTGATCAAACTTATGATCCAACAAATCGCATCATCATCATGGATTTGGCTTCGAAAAGGAAAACTCAAATATAGAATCATTTAAGCAAAAGAGGTTAAAACAAAAGCAAACCTCGATCGAATATTACGTTCAGACATAGGCTACCATGATCTGCAACGATTGCATACATCACCAACTACCTTGAACAATTGCGAAAGAACATATTTGCTATGATACGTCAACTTGGTCCACCTACATTTTTTGTGACATTTACTAGGCAGAGAACACCTTTGGGAACCTCTCCAACAAGCTTTGCAAATACTAGCAAAAGACAATGACAAGATACTAGTAAAGATAACATACATAAACTAATTAGACAAGATCCCATTACATGTGCACGTTACTACTTACACTGAACTTCTTCACTTCGAGAACTTCTAAAACACACAAAACATATATATGGTGAGGTTGAAGATTTTTTCTACATGATGGAATTTCAATCACGTGGAAGCAAACATGAACATGGTTTACTATGGGTAAAAAATGCACCTACATACAACCAATCAAACAATGATGAAATCATTAAGTTCATACATAAGTATATCTCATGCGATAGAGAACTTATCGATAAAGAAATACGAAATATACAAACACACTATCACACACATACATGTCGAAAAAAACATAAAACAAAATGCATATTCAATTTTCCTCAACCACCAATGAATGAAACTCCGATTCTAGTACCTGATAAAGACATAAAGAAAGAAGATCTTGAAAAAGTAAAAGAAATATTCTAATTCCTAGAGACATACACTGAAGAAAGTAAAATTAAAACATTCAAAGAATTTTTATCCGCCTTACACTTAAATGAACAAGCATACAAACAGTCAATTTCTGCAACATTAAAACATCCCAAAGTCCTTTTCAAATGTAGCCTAGCAAACATACGCACCAATCTGTATTCACCACGACTTATAAATCTATGGAAATCTAATATAGACACCCAATATATCTTGGAGCCATATGCAGCAGCATCGTATTGCACATCGTACCTCACAAAATGCGATAACACAATGACAAAAACTTTTAACGCAATCATAGAGAAATGCAAGCATGAGCACAGTGAGGCTGCTACGTGTATCAAGCAACTTGGATCAGCATTCTTAAACATGCAACAAATGTCTGCTCAACAAGCAGTGTTTATAATACTCTCGCTACTATTAGCGGGAAAAGAAATCAGGACCAGAGGCTAGAGGCTAAGCATGGCGACACTCGAGGGCCATAGAGGAAAGGAGAACGTGAGGGTGAAGCGTTATCATGGGAGGGGAAAAGGAATTAGAAGGGGAGGGAATGAAGAGGGAGACTATGACACAAAGGGAAAGGGAGAGGGGGAAGAGAAGCGTGTACATGATGGGAGGAGGAATGTAAAGATGGAGACATCAAGGGAAGAGGACCATGCTTTATTTTGAAAGGAAGAGAAGGGAGAAATCAAAGTACTAGCTAGGTGGCTTTACAAGAATGAGCGTGTCTCATCAAGGAATAGCCCCCTCCTTTTATAGTCAAGAGAGGGGCTCTCTCCCAATAAATGCATCCTCCCACATGTATGGTGTGTGTGGAAAAGTCTCCCATGTGGGCTAGGCGGTTACGCACTCTCAATTGTGTGCGACGACCCTTTGCCTCATTTTTCCACATAAATCAAGCCCCATATCTCAAGTCTATGATATCCCTTGGTCTCTCCCAATTTTATAATATGTTCAAACCTCTAGGAGGACAAGTGGAGGGTTGGCACAAGGAATCTTGCCACCTCATCCTACTTTCCCCATTATTTAGCTTGCATCCTTGGACTATCTATACCTCCCCTACATGGGCCTATCCTATATGGAGGGAATAACCCAATATAATATCCATCTCCACCTATTTTATATTACTTCTCCCATGGACTTAGAGCCATATCTCACTAAATGCAGCCTAGGTGGAGATTGGCACATGGAGGAGCCATGCCACCTTACATTTTATAATATTACTACCATGGATTATGTACAACACATCTTATGGGTCCTCTTACGTGGAAGGGTGGCACATGATCATGCCGTGCCACCTCAACCCTGGGCCCTATGCACACCATATTTTATTATACTATTGCCACACATACAAACACACACACATATTAACGCCTTTTTCCTTAGACAAATTTATGCATAACAGTCCCCCCCCCCCTAGGCAGGGAATGCACAGCATTTCCATGCCTGGCCAGGTCCATCATGCACAAAGAAGGGCTTGAGATAATGCTTGTTGATCACCTTCCTGCCATATGGCTCATGCAACTCCTGAACTTGTACAGACCCATTGCTACATTCGTTGATGACTTTGTATGGACCGGTCCACAGTGGCAGAAACTTCTTATCCATTTTGGTGGTCCAATCTGTTATCAAAGCATAGCACAACATCCCCCTCAGCAAAGCGTCTTTCCCATCCCTTGCGAATCTTAGCATCCAAGAGGGCCTTTTGTCGATTCTTTTGGATCTCTGTTTGATGTAGGGCAAGGCGTCAGGTTTCATCTAGCTTCTCAAGTTGCACCAATTGGGCCTCTACATGTTCATCTTCTATTATCCTCTATTCTTGTGCCAATCTCAAAGCTGGAATCTCTATCTCTAGTGGTAAAATGGCCTCAGTACCATATACCAACTCAGAAGGAGTGTGACCTGTAGATGTTTTATGAGTGATGTTGTAAGCCCATACAGCTTCTATGACTTTCTGATCCCACTGGCTCCTATTCCCTGTGGCCATTTTTCCCATGGTTTTACAAAGGCGGCCATTGGTCCGCTCTATTTGACCCATGGATGCTGGATAATAGATGCTAGAAGTGCGATGATCAATACCCATGCGATCCATGAGTAACTCCACTGCTTCATTTAAGAATGGACTCCCGTGGTCAGAGACAATTTCCATGGGTGTCCCAAACCTTGTGCAGATACGTTCGAATATGAAATTTGAAACTGCCTTACCATTTGCAGTGGGGAGGGCGATAGCTTCAGCCCACTTAGTGACATACTGAGTGGCTACCAAAAGATACTTCTTTTTGCGGGCGGTCATGGGCAAGGGCCCGACAAAATCTATTCCCCACTTCTAAAACGGATGGATGGACATCACTGGGTGATGTTGCCCAGGATGCAAATCCTTCCTACCAAAGAATTGACATGGTTCATAGGTTTTGCAATACAAAGTGACATGCTTGAACAAGGTCGGCCAATAGTATCTAGCATGTCAAATCTTCTTAGCTGTATAGTCACTGGCATAGTGGCCTCCACAAAATCCATCATGATAATGCTTCAATACCTTAGGCACTTCATCTGCATCAATGGCCCGTCTTAGTACCCCATCCATGCCTTGATGGTACAACACCCCATCAAGGAGGGTGTAGCGCCTACTATCTCTGCGGATCTTCTTTCTCTCATAGCTAGTACTTTTTGGAGGAAAGGAGAAAGCAGTAAGAAACCTGTAGATACCACAACCATGGATCCCCAACTTCTATGGCCGCTACAAGGGTTACATCGAGGCACTCCTCTAAATCAATCAAAGCATTCTTCAAGTTGGAACAACCCCCTTTTACAATTTTGAAAGAAAAATCATATTCTTGTAGAACTGCCAACCATTTGGCCAACCGGCCCATGGGATTTGGTGATTGAAGAACCTGCTTTGCAAGACCAGTGCTAGTGAGTATAATGAAGGACTTTCCAGCCACATAATGCTTAAATTTCTCAATGCATAACATCAAAGACAAGGCATGCTTGTCAGCCTCTAACTAGCGTCGCTCAGTGTCGAGCAATTGTCGAGAAGCAAATCGAACGGGATACATGAACCGATCCCCCCCTTGCTGGAGAAGAATACCTGCCAGAGTGTGCTCACCAAACCTAGGATTGATATAGAAAGTCTTTGACCATCTGGATTGCGTAGAATGGGTTCTGAAGCCAGAGCATTCTTGATTTGTGCAAACCCATGATCACAATCCTCATCCCAAGAGAAATCAACCCCATCTTTTAATAGCATAGTCATGAGTCGTGTCAAAGCAGTATATTGATCAATGAAGCGGCGATAGTATCCTACTAGATTGACAAATGAGCGTACCTGACGTTTGGTTGTTGGTAGGGAGAGCTTGAGGATGGCTTCTACCTTCTCGGGGTTAGGCTTGACACCCTCGGATGAGACAATATGTCCCAGTAACCTCCCTTGAGTGGCTCCAATGGTGCATTTCTCAGGGTTGATACTGCCATTCACATCATTGACCCTTTGGAAGGCCAATCTAAACTTCATGACGTGCTCCTTATGTGACGAGAATATACAAAAATCATCTAAAAACACCTCCAAGAAATCCCCCAAATAAGGAGCAAACAGCATCTACATAAATCTTTGAAAGGTAGCAGGAGCATTGGTGAGGCCAAATGGCATTACTTTGAATGCAAATGTCCCCCAGGGTGTGGCACAAAGCTAAAGTTTGAGATTCAAATGCTTATTCGTGAGTTTTCAATCAGACATGTCATGGCATTAACCAATGAGGAAATTAGATCTACTATGGCTAGTAAACATTTGCTAGATGAAATGCAAAAGCAAATATTTGAAAGGTTTCACATTACTTGGCAAAAGCGTGGATAGAAAATAGGACCTGAGATCCATGAGACAGTAAATGGATTCTTTCCTAGAGTACTTGGGAATATCACAACACAATTACAAATACTGCTTAAGGCAAAACACTTTATCTTGCCTATTGATGGACATGATAAGTTAAACCTGTGGACAATTCTTTAGAAACAATCACATGCTACTATCCACATGAAAAATAGTAGAGAGAGAGGATCAATAGGGAAAGCAACTACCAGTGCTCTTGTTCATTATACTAAGATGGCTAGTGGATCTGAGGAAAATACTAATGCTGCAGACATACAAGGAAGGGCACAAATTGAACTATGCACTCAATTTGCTGAGTTGTGTTCTTCTACTATGCATTTTTCACTAGCAGCATTGACAATTCATGAATATTTAGGTGGTGGAATATACCGAGTGCAAGTTCCAGGTGTGTTTTTTCAAAATTTTTTTAGGATATTCACAATTTTGGTGTCAATTTGCCGCATCACTTGTGAGAGTTCATAGTACTTGAAATTCTGTGTCCAGATGTTTGCAGGCAGTATACCTTCTCGTGCGAATATCCACCTGTCATGTACGGTTTAATTGCGCGTAAATGCTTGTCTAGTGTTGTAAGCATTCCTGCTCCTATTAGGGATATTTCGGCTACGAGTATTGCTTGCAGTAGTTGAAGTATGCTTTTGTGAGTGCATCTAATCGTTCATCTGGTATTTGTGACTTTTCTCTTTGGTTGATAGGAATATGTAAAGCTGAGTGTAGTGTCATGCCATCTATATTGTACGCAGCTTTACCAGTGTATGCTAGTTTTAGGACTTTTAGTTTCAATGGATCAGCGTATTTATTTGAATTGAATTTGCTTGTTAGGAATTCAACGAGTACCTTTAATAGAGTTGTTTTCCCAGTACCGGCTCCTCCTGTGATGAATGTGTGTATTTGTTCTTCCTCTTGGTAAGTTAACTTGAATGCGATGTCATTGAAAATTTGGCGTTGTTGTGGATTTATTTGTCTTATTTGTTTGTAGTACTCATCTGACGATAGAGCAACTCCTTCTGGTGTTAGTAACTGGTACAATGGCATGTTTCGTTTAGCCTTTTTGCTATCTTCTTCGTAGGTTAAATTATATAACTCGACATTTGCAGCATCAGTTTACTTGATATAGTTCTCGTGAAAGTTGGTTGGTATTGAGCTTATGAAGTCGTTGTTGTCTTTTGACAATCGATGAGCATTTTCTTCAAAGTTATTCCAGCTAGAGTCTTCTTTGTTACAGTAAGCATGTGTGTATTTCTTTACATTATTTGTTATACTATCAATGTGGAGATTGTAGAGGTCTTTCCACGTTGTATATGAACCTTTCAAATTTTCTTCGTTTCCTCCAAAAGGTAAATGTAGTAAGACCATCTCTCTGTAGTGGTTTTTGGGGTCATGGTTTCTATTGTATTTTATTGATCTTGTGATTCTTTCTTTTTTTCGCTTTCTAAAGCTCTCATTGTAATCATAAAATGCAACAATGTCAAATAGGTTACAATTGTCAAGGCAAGAGGGACGTGCCTTGTATTTTTCTATAACAGATGTACACATTATGTCCACAGAATTGTCAGGTAAGGCTTGAAGCTTGTAATTACATTTCAGCACGAAAGATTGGTCTTCTACAGGTGCCATCTTGAAGAATTGGAATGATCTGGAGGCATGGTGCAGGGGTAGTGTTATGGATAAATTTGTCTAAGGAAAAAGGCATTAATATGTGTGTGTGTTTGTATGTGTGGCAATAGTATAATAAAATATGGTGTGCATAGGGCCCAGGGTTAAGGTGGCAGGGCATGACCATGTGCCACCCTTCCACGTAAGAGGACCCATAAGGTGTGTTGTACATAATCCATGGTAGTAATATTATAAAATGTAAGGTGGCATGGCTCCTCCATGTGCCACCCCTCCACCTAGGCTGCATTTAGTGAGATATGGCTCAAAGTCCATGGGAGAAGTAATATAAAATAGGTGGAGATGGATATTATATTGGGTTATTCCCTCCATATAGGATAGGCCCATGTGGGGGAGGTATAGATAGTCCAAGGATGCAAGTTAAATAATGGGGAAAGTAGGATGAGGTGGCAAGATTCCTTGTGCCAACCCTCCACTTGTCCTCCTAGAGGTTTGAACATATTATAAAATTGGGAGAGACCAAGGGAGTATCATAGACTTGAGATATGGGGCTTGATTTATGTGGAAAAATGAGGCAAAGGGTTGTTGCACACAATTGAGAGTGCGTAACCGCCTAGCCCACATGGGAGACTTTTCCACACACACCATACATATGGGAGGATGCATTTATTGGGAGAGAGCCCCTCTCTTGGCTATAAAAGGAGGGGGCTATTCCTTGATGAGACACGCTCATTCTTGTAAAGCCACCTAGCTAGTACTTTGATTTCTCCCTTCTCTTCCTTTCAAAATAAAGCATGGTCCTCTTCCCTTGATGTCTCCATCTTTACATTCCTCCTCCCATCATGTACACGCTTCTCTTCCCCCTCTGCCTTTCCCCTTGTGTCATAGTCTCCCTCTTCATTCCCTCCCCTTCTAATTCCTTTTCCCCTCCCATGATAACGCTTTGCCCTCACGTTCGCTTTTCCTCTATGGCCCTCGAGCGTCGCTATGCTTAGCCTCTAGCCTCTGGTCCTTTTCTTTTCCGGCTAATAGAATTGGTGTGGCTGCTGGGATTGAAATCTCCACGGCTAGTGGTATAAAATCTGTTACTCCTACGACTGGGTGCGGCACTGCGGCCTCTTCCGTGCATAGTTCTCTTCTTTTGCGCCTCTAAATTGTGTGCCTTCCCTATCTCTACAGCTGCAAAACCTCCCTGTTTCTGCACTTTCAGTCTGCCTGCTTTCTGCTCACGGTTCCTACATGTATTCTGGCCGGTGAATCTTCTGCTCGTACCGGTCGCATCTGCAGAACTGTACCATCTGTGCTCCTTTTGAGTTCCCACGCGTGCATTCGATTTGCGCGTCTACTATGTTCACTCGTACGACAGTTTTTTGGGCTCTTGCGTCTTCTGGTCGCGGACAGTTTTCTCGCTTTGTGCGTCTACTGTGTTCATCCGTGTGATAGTTTTCTGAGCTGCTACGTCTTCTAGTCGCGGCCAGCTTTTCTGAGTTTCTGCATAACTGTAACAGTAGATCCCGCGTCCCCCCTCTCTCTTCTCTTCTTCTTCTCTTTCTCCTCTCCTCTCCTCTCTTTTTATTAAAGAGTAGGATTTGACCCCAAGACCTCCCCCTTCACAAAAGGGAGACTTATCGTTGGGCCAACAAGTTGGAAGTGATGAAAATGTAATGATTTTTGTTTATATATTGAAATCTCGGGAACTGTAACTCTCTAATCGTGGGGAGTTTATTCTTGCTGTAAAAAGCAAAAGTACTTCATTTCATGTGCTCTATTCACATCTCCTGCTAGATTGCCGATTCAAAACTTTTCCAAGTCCACTTCACGGACGCACGCCACACGAGGAGGGTGGATATTTATGTCACTTCTCGACGAGTTTAAGGATTTGGTGCCTGGTCCTCCGCTCATTACGGCTACCAATTGGCGAGATCTCTTTCTTGATCTTCATGTCGACCTTCAACGACTGATTGTCCAGTGCATTGTTCAAGGAGACGACGGGTGGGATGATACACCGTGGATGGTTCAAGGTGAATAACTATTGATACGCTGGGAGAACTTTGATTTTAATTCTACTCATTGTGCGGTGATCGAGCTACTTGCTGCTTCGGAGGTAATTAAAAGGGTGTCCTTCATCGAAGGGTGGGATGCTCCCCAGGCTTGGGGGGAGATTTGGCGCATCTGCTTGTTAATTCCTGTGGATAAGCTCGTCTTGAATGGTTTATTCTCAATCTCACTACAAAGGTTTCTAGGCCTCGACTATGGTTGGTAATGTTTCGACCAAGGAATCCATTTGTACCTAATCAACCTTTTGTGCCTCATTTCGAGCTTCAAGTTGTAATTCTTTTTGGTATAAAGATAAACTATCAACAAAGGATTGGAAGTTTAGTTGGTGTCATCGGGTGGTGAGGAGTATTGTTATAGCAAGTATGCACTTGCAAGTACTTGCAATCAAGCTGAGTACTCGGCGCTCATTTTTGGGCTACAAAAGGCAAAAGAACATCATGTCAAGCAACTTGAGGTGCAAGGAGATTCTCAACTAGTGTGTGAACAAGTTAGTGGAAGGTGGAAGGTGCGGAGCAAAGGCTTGGTTCCACGACATCAACAAGCATTGGAACTTTGCAACCAATTTGAAGAGGTAAAAATTCAGCATATTCCTCGAGCTCGAAATCTAGTTGCTGATTTCTTGGCACGTGAAGCTTGTACTTCAATCACGCATGATGCGAGTGGAAGCACCACCCCAACAAAGCTGCAAGCCATGAAGGAGGATTTGAACCCAAGACCTCACCCTTCATAAAAGGGAGACTTATCGTTGGGCCAACAAGTTGGAAGTGATGAAAATGTAATGATTTTTGTTTATATATTAAAATCTCGGGAACTGTAACTCTCTAACCGTGGGGAGTTTACTCTTGCTGTAAGAAGCAAAAGTACTTCATTTCCTGTGCTCTATTCACATCTCCTGCTAGATCACCGATTCGAAACTTTTCCAAGTCCACTTCACGGATGCACGCCACACGAGGAGGGTGGATATTTATGTCACTTCTCGACGAGTTTAAGGATTTGGTGCCTGGTCCTCCATGCATTACGGCTACCAAATTGGCGAGATCTCTTTCTTGATCTTCATGTCAACCTTCAACGGCTGATTGTCCAGTGCATTATTTAAGGAGACGACGGGTGGGATGATACACCATGGATGGTTCAAGGTGAAGAACTATTGATACACTGGGAGAACTTTGATTTTAATTCTACTCATTATGCGGTGATCGAGCTACTTGTTGCTTCGGAGGTAATTAAAAGGGTGTCCTTCATCGAAGGGTGGGAGCTCCCCAAGCTTGGGGGGAGATTTGGTGCATCTGCTTGTTAATTCCTGTGGATAAGCTCGTCTTGAATGGTTTATTCTCAATCTCACTACAAAGGTTTCTAGGCCTCGGCTATGGTTGGTAATGTTTCGACCAAGGAATCCATTTGTACCTAATCAACCTTTTGTGCCTCATTTTGAGCTTCAAGTTGTAATTCTTTTTGGTCTAAAGATAAACTATCAACAAAGGATTGGAAGTTTAGTTGGTGTCATCGGGTGGTGAGGAGTATTGTTATAGCAAGTATGCACTTGCAAGTACTTGCAATCAAGCTGAGTACGACACTCATTTTTGGGCTACAAAAGGCACAAGAACATCACGTCAAGCAACTTGAGGTGCAAGGAGATTCTCAACTAGTGTGTGAACAAGTTAGTGGAAGGGAGATGGAAGGTGGAAAGTGCGGAGCAAAGGCTTGGTTCCATGACATCAACAAGCATTGGAACTTTGCAACCAATTTGAAGAGGCAAAAATTCAGCATATCCCTCGAGCTCGAAATCTAGTTGCTAATTTCTTGGCACGTGAAGCTTGTACTTCAATCACGCATGACACGAGTGGAAGCACCACCCCAACAAAGCTGCAAGCCACGAAGGAGGGTGATCATTTGTAAGGAATGCAAAGGTCGTGGTCATCATGAAACTAAGTGTTGGGCATACTTGATACGAGTTCAGCAACTTCGGAAGATCATCAAAAAGGTCCTCAAGGACATTGTTTAAAAGAAGGATGCTAGACTGCACACCCCTTGAAGAAATAGCATGGTGACTACAAGAACTGGAAGAAGCTAAAGGTGATGTGCAAGCTCTTCAACTGTTGACATTTGTCATGGCATTCTTGTTTGCCTTGATGAACAACCTCATGCAGTGCCACGTCTCTAACCCTCGCTTGTAAAGATGGATGTGATATCATGAGGGTTGGTCTTTTTAAGATTGTCTATGTGCTATTCTATGCTAAAGATTCTTCCCATGTAGCATTTTACAATACACCAGTCACACCCTACCCTACCTATGTGTGCTTTGTGGATGTATCTTCACCCGATTTTCAGTTCAAGCTTCCTCTTTCTATTGTTTGTCCATAGATAAGCCTCGTCTTGCCACTCTCTTTTCCATCTTCCAAGTATGGCTGACATTCTCGTGTTTTGTGGACGAGTGGAAGAAAATCCAAATGAGTATCTTGTGGCCTTCAAGCGCCGTTGTGTTTCTCTCAACTTTCTTACTGAAGACAGATGGCTGTTGGTTCTTCCCACATTTCTAGAGGGTTTGGCTCAAGCGTGGTATAAGAAGTAGGCCGAAGACGTCTGCCAAAGCTGGCCAAGGTTGATAGCAGCGATGATTGAGTATTTCAGCAAAGAAGAGGAGCCGCAGAATGTGTACCTGCAGGTGGCAAACTTGAAGCAGTCAGAAGGTGAGACGGTGCGTCGATATGTGGATCGAGCAACCGTGCTCCTGGACCATTTAATTGCCACACAG
The DNA here is from genome assembly GCF_047967505.1 of Dipteris shenzhenensis. NCBI lineage: Eukaryota > Viridiplantae > Streptophyta > Polypodiopsida > Gleicheniales > Dipteridaceae > Dipteris > Dipteris shenzhenensis. The sequence goes on from NC_141617.1 coordinate 43,948,488, forward strand.
GAGGACAATGCCAGATTTCGAGCTGGAATGACTCAGCATGTGCTGGGCTACCTTGTAGCAGGAGCAAGTGACGAATTCTACCTCAAGCTTCAATGGGGGAATCCAGAAACTATGGTGCTAGCACATGAGATTGCTCAAAAGTTTGATAAAGTTCAGTCTGACCCTACTTCAAAGAAGACGATTGTCCCTCCGCAACCCCCTCAATTCTTGCAACAACAACCTGGGGGGTCTAACTCAGGGGCATACCCCCACCCCTCATCAGGGATGTATCCACCGCCTCCACCTCAAATGTATGGTCCTCCCTTAGATGCTTACCCTCAACAAGTTGTATATTCTCACCCTCCGCCTCGAAGATTTCCCCAGCCTCGCCCACGAGCCCCCCTCCTTTCTACTCCCTCGGCCCCTCCGGCTAAAGAGGCCCCCCTTGCAACAGAACCTAGAGTCAATGACCTAGCCAAGGCCCTAAATGATCTTCGTCTTGAGATGGTGGGCATCAGAAATCAAGCCAACCGCCCTCCAAGAGACCGTGCTAATGTTGTATGCTACGAGTGCCACCAGAAGGGTCATTATCGCACGGAATGTCCCAATATTCCAAGGGTGAATCTTCTAAGTGAATCAGGCACTGAGGATTCTGACGTAGAGATCCTTGACCTTGGGAAAAGAAGTCGTACCACCTCGGACCCCTCTCCAACCGGGTCGCCCCAGGAAGAAGGTGTCCTTCTCAGAGCCCTCAGATGCTGAGATGGTAGACCCACCAACAGGGAAGACTAAAAGATCCCATAGGAGTAAGTGGTCGCCCTCGGATTTTCCTATCGGCTCGAGGCAAGAAGACTATTTGGTCGTTCAGGACCTTGCTCATCGTTCTTTGAGCATCACGCTCCCTCAACTAATAGCATTAAGCCGTAAGGTGAGACGTGAGGTGCAGCAAGGGCTCTCAACAAGGAGGAATAAGAAAAAGGGAAAGGTAAGAGAGGTATCTTCTATCTCTAAAGAAATTGATCGACACCCACATACAATCGATGTCATCATAGATAATTGCCGTGTCAAAAATGTGTGTGTTGATGGGGGAGTTGCATGTAATATCATGGTGCCCCAAATCATGAAGAAATTGAATTTGAAATGTACAAGATGTTCCTCCACTCGAATCAAGGTAGCAGATGGTCGCCACCCTGGGAGTCATTGAGGATTTGCCCATCATTGTTAATGGGTTGACCACCACCGTCAATTTCTATGTAGTGGACATCGAAGATACAGGTAGGAGTTACCTAGCCATACTCGGGAGACCATGGTTGAGAAAGAGTGATGCAGTTAGCTATTGGAAGACAGGACACATGTCTTTTGGTGCTTCTAAGGAGAAGATCCCGGTGCAACCCGGTGCCACGGAACCAGAAGATGAAGAGGAGCAAGACAGTGATACTCTCTAATCCTCGGTGTCTGAATCAATGGAAGAATCAGACGGGGGGGAGGAATTATCAGAGGAGGAAGTTTACATGATGGGGGTGTTTCCGACCCCACCACCTGCAGAAAAGGTAACAGCTAGTCCTCAATAGCTTGAATCTATGCTTTCCCTAGACCTCACTCCAAGTGAGAAAGACGAGTTCCTAGAAATGTTCAAAGATTTCCCTGACCTCTTTGCAACTAGCTACCACCACCTTCGCCATGTGACTGCCATATAGCACAAGATAGAGCTGAAGCCTGATGCGAAGCCTGTGGCTCAGAAGTATTAGAGATTAGGGCCCCTATAGACCGATGCTTTGTGCTCGGAGTCGCAAAAGCTTGTAGCAGTAGTTGGGTTTATTGTTCCGATTCAATACTGAATGGGTTTCACCAGTGGTAGTCACCCTAAAGAAAAACAAGAAGTGGCGGGTCTGCATCAACTATAAGAAACTCAATGCAGCCACCAAGAGGGACCATCATCCTCTTCCCTTTCAAGACCTCATTCTTGAGAAGATAAGTGGTCATGAGATGTATACTTTCTGTGATTGTTACTCTGGGTTTTATCAAATCAGAATTGCTGAAGAAGATGTGCTTATGGGCTTCATCCCATTATGGGGTATTTATACAAGTTGGAGAGCTTCTCTCTCTACATGTAGAAATTGTAAGACATTCTCTCTTTGCATGTAGAACTTGCATATACAAGTTGCATGTAGGAGTTGCATGTAGAACTCGCATGTTGCATGTTGCATGTAGAAGTTGCAATTAGAACTCCCATGTAGGAGTTACATGTAGAACTCACATGTAGAACATACATGTAGGAATCGCATGTAGGACTTACATGTAGGAGTTTCATGTAGAAGTTGCAAGTAGAACTCGCATGTAGGAGTTGCATATAGAACTCACATGTAGGAGTTGCATGTAGAACTTGCATGTAGGAGTTGCATGTAGAACTCGCATGTAGGAGTTGCATATAGGAATCGTATGTAGAACTTGCACGTAGCACATGCAAGTTGGATTTCTAAGAGGGATTATTTCTAGCCTTATGCAAGTACAACCGGAGCTTTGCCACTACTCTACACACACATTCTATTCTACCTAAGTCCATGTTGGCACAGAGACAACACGTGGCTTCCGTTAAGGTATCTGCAGGAAACATTCAATGTAATTGTCCAAGGAAACATTCAACATTAAAGAAACAATAACCTTAATTGAGGTACCTCCTATGGATTGAATTTCATAATCACAAACTTGAAGGAGTACCTATCCAAGATGTTTTAATGTTTCCCAGGAAATGAGGTTATTGCTTGCTTGCCAATCTGCCATGGCCAGTATTTGGCATGTTGCACCTGCTACTGCTGTTGATGTCAGCTAGATACCAAAATTTGAGATGGCATTATATCTATCCCCTTAGGATCAATGGAATTATCAATTGCAGGTTCAACTTGATTAGTAGCACCCTTATGGTGTGAAAAGGTGTAATGGTAGTAGGTTTGTCATTGTCAAGGTGCATAAATTGAGTTCAGTTCGTACTCAACAGATCTATTATGGCTAGTGTATGCATCCAATATAGTGAGTCTTTTAAACTCAAGTATAGGAGCACACCAAGAGTCTTCAAGACCAACTTATTGGCCCAGTTTGCTAATTGGCACCCTTGAAAGGTCTTGAGATTGATTGGGAGATTCAACATTCTCAAGCTTAGCGGACTAGGGTGTCACTATTTACCCATTCATCCAATCTGAGAGGTCTCTCCAAAGAGTAGGATTACCCCATAATAGTGTCACGATGGACATCTTGATATAAGTGGATAGGAATGATACTAATCATGTGCTATCTCGAGGACCAGTCATAGGCTCCCTTCCTATTGATTTTGACTCTTCTAAGCCATATAAGGACATTTTGTCATCCTCCTTTAGTTGTTGCAAGGTGGGGTCTTCTTATAACATCCGCTGCATTAGGGTGGATCCCTCTATTAAAGGGCATGAGACACCTTCTTCATTTACCCTTTCAAGTATTTTCAAGGCTTTTGAGGCTCGAGCAATTATCTCATGTCTTGGATGAATTGTATCAGCACTCTTGCTGCCTTGAGCCTCTCCTCACATTCTTCTTGGCACTTGCATGCCAATTTCTATGCCCCATGAGACATTGTTTCCCCACCCATGGGTTGGGATATTCATTGTGACCCTCAGATGTTGTGGCTTGAACCTGGGCTAAAGCCCTTATCGTTCCCTCATTTGCCTCATGTAGGTGCTTGTTGCCACTACCATTGAGAAAGTACCGCCGAAGGAAGATGATGGGAGGTCGTGTCTTCATCCGACCCATCTTGGATGATGACCTTATTGTGTCCCTTCCCAATCTTCATTGCACCCTCGTGCTGATTCAATTGTCTCCCTAGGCGGTGACATGCTAGCTTTATCCCTTTTAGCTTGTTTGCAAAGATCTTTATTAAAGGCTTTAGCTTGGAACCTTGTGATGACATTCAATGATACTGGTGACACTTGGCCTCTTTCAATGCTTAACAAGTTAAGGCTTGTGGACTTAGATGGCCTTCTCATTAGAAAATCCTTAAAAAGATGGTCCACACCCTGCACAATGGTGGAGGTGTATTAGATGTTGGTGCACATGTGACTGGCTGATTTGTTGCTCTCTTGTATGGACACTCATTGGTTGGGTATGGCCCTTGACACATATGGCATTGAATGGGTTTGCATTGGTCAAGTTGTTCCTATCTCCCATTGTTGGAGAAATCGGTGCCATTTGGTAGACCGGAATGTATTGGTCATCTTGTCCTCTTGTATAATGTAGTGACTTATAATCTTGGACTGATTTGCATTGTCACCATATTGGGGATAGTTGTTTCCACTAAAGGTAGGTTTGGGGTCTCCCCAATCACTAGGTAGCTCTTCGACCAATACTTGATTCAGGGGATTAATTCATGGTGGTAGTGGTTGAGGTCCTAGTACTAGCAGGGGTAATGGAATATTTTGAGCTCTAAATTTCCCTTAATTGGCTGATGTGGCTCCTTGTATTGCCAATTGTGCCTAATTTGATGGATTGAGTGGTGCAGGCAATGGTAGATGCAACCTTTGTTGATACATGGGTTGTAGAATGACCCTAGGATAATGACATTGAGATGTATCATGATTTTCCCAACGAACACAATGGGCACAATAGAGTGTTGTCCTAGCTCTAAGACGAGGACACTCATTAGTGGGATGATTTCCATTGCATGCCCCACACCATATGTTATCTCCTTGTGGAAATAGATGGGGGTTGCTAGGAGCTTCTTTTGGTGCATCTATCTGATAGCGAAAGTGAGAGAGGGAGAGAGAGAGAGAGAGAGAGAGGAGTGCACATGATATAGCTACCTATACACTATGTTGTATTGAACATGAACATGAAGACATACATGTGAACCCCTTAGGGTTAGGGCTAGGGTTTGCCCCTAATGCTTAGAGGTATGGTGCAATTTACACCATTGTGACATGAAGTTGGGGGTAATAAACTTCACGCACCTCTTCACTTCCTACTGCTTTTGAACTGACTAACAAAGATATTTATCATTGAGAATGGGACATTAAAAAGAAACTTTTATGCCAAGATACCACACCATACTTTCCTCCCTTAGATGAGAATGAAGATGGTAACATCCAGTAAGAAAATAATACAACGTCTGTGCTCAACAGATAACAGGATCTCGTACACAAGAGAGAAAACAAGATAGTATGGAGAATCAAAAATTTGATTACTGTAGAACTGATATAATAGATGGTGCTGCCTCCCAACCGTGCACTCTTGTGAAAGAAGCTTCGATGGCATGCTGGAAATAGTAGAAGATGGAGGTTGGATGCTAAGGAATCACAGTTGTTGTAGCTAGTGATGAAATGGGCTTCACGAGCTTGCTCTTATATAGCCACCAGTCGTAGTCGGTTAGGCTCAATTGGGTGACCGACCCAGTCTGCCCAAAACGGTCGACTGGGGGTCGGTAGGCCACCAACCATACGATAGAACTGGTGCCCAAAACAGAGCAACTAGCCTATGGCCCCCATTCGGCCCACCATCCGAGATAATCTGGGGCTCCAAACAGGCACCGCAACTTGAGAGTAGGCTGCCCCGAGAAATGCTCCATCTATCCTCAGTGCGGTCAGTCAAGGGATGCCTTCCCGCACTTGCATGTAGCCTAGTTGGCAGTGTGCCAACTCTATCTAAAGCCATCCAACCATCAGGCCACAAATGGCCCCCATTTGGTGTCCAAACTAGGACCTACTGATAACCGAGCTACTCAAATGCCTTCTCCTCATATGGGGGGCTTACAAGTAGAGTTAGCTAGTTCCTGCGTAGTTACACGAGAGTGGAGCATTGATATCTAACACCCCCCCTCAATGTCCACCCGCAAGTGAACTTACTTTTTCGGCCCAATGCCAAGTCGATGAAGATGCCTCTCTAGCAAGTCTCTTCCAAGAGCCTTCGTGAAGATGTCCACAGCATTCTCTGTAGTCAGACAGTACACCAAGTCGACCTCTCCATCCATGATGAGCTCGCGTACAAAGTGATATTGAATCTCAATGTGTTTTGTCTGAGTGTGGAACACCGGGTTCTTTGCAATCGCCATGCAACTCTAATTGTCACATGATAACTGCATAGGCTTGTTCTGCACTGCACCCATGTCCCTCAAAATCCTCCTCAACCACACTGCCTCGCAAGAAGTAAAGCATGCAAATTCGTACTGACCTCGGTAGAAGAAAGAACAACTGTGGGTTTCTTCTTGCTAACCCATGACACAACTCCAGATCCAAGTCAGAAACAATACCCTGTCACTGATCTCCTGCTGTCCACGTCTCCTGCCCAATCCGAGTCACAGAATCCAGTCAAGATGATGTTGCCCTTGTTATAGGTGATGCCATAATCAAGTGTGCCTTTGATGTATTTCAGCACCCACATCCCTGCCCTCCAATGATTCTCCTGGGGCTTATTGGAAAACCTACTTAGTACACCAGTTGCAAAATTGATGTTCGGCCATGTGTTGCATAGGTAAATCAAGCTGCCCACAAGCCTTCTATACTTTGCTTCGCATCAACCTCCATAGGGGTACCAACTGTCTTGCACTCAGCCATGCCAAATGCCTTTAGTATCTCTCCAGCATACTTAAGCTGTGAAATGAAGATCTGTTTTGGCCCTTGCCAAACTTCAATCCCCAAACAGAAATGCATCAGGTCTGTCATTTCAAACTCTAAACCTAACAAATGATTCGTCTGCGAGATCTTCTCTTCATGGTTCCCTGTTATGACAAGGACGTCCACATAAAGGACCACGATCATACATCTGCCTCCTTCTCTAAAGATATAAAAATTTGCATCTGATGGGCTCCTCCTGAACGCGTTTTGTAGAAAGTAGGCATCAATTCACTGGTTTCAACCCCTATAAAGTGCCTTCTTCAGTTTATAGACTTTACCTTCTGAACTGGGGATCACAAAACCTAGTGGTTGTTCCACGTATACCTCCTCATTGAGATCCCCATTCAAAAAGGCAGATTTTAGACAGGCCAACTTCCTTGGGTAGCTAAAGCCAAAACACTACGAATTGTGGTTAGTCGAGCTGTGGGAGCAAAAGTATCTTGATAATCAAAACCATGTACTTGTGCAAATCCTTTTGCCATGAGCCGAGCCTTGTATTTATCCAACGTGCCATCGGACTTGTACTTGGTCTTGTACACCCACTTGGTGCCGATTACCTTTGCGTTTTGGTGGATGATCCACAAGGTCCCAAGTGTTGTTCTTCATTATGGAGCCATACTCTGACTGCATAGCCTCCATCCACCTATCATCACCCTGTGCCTCTTCAAGACACTTGGGTTCATCAGCACCGGATCACTTATGTCATCAAAGCATAGTTGACCAAGTGTTCCTACGCCCTTCTTTGCTCCTCTAATCTCTTGGACCGATGGTGTTCGGATGGTTCCTCCTCAATGGTTGGAGGTTCTCTACCATCTAAAGGCTGCTTTACCCACTTCGGGAATGGCCGTTGCCATTGTGGTTATGCAGGCTCTTCTTCATCTTCTTTGTCTTGAATCCTCCCAAGCACTGTTGGGGGAGTTCGGTCTGCTGTTGGTGGTGGTACTGGATGGATATCCTAGTCCTGGTTGTCTGGGAAGGAAGCATCCTCCTCCAATTGATGCGGCTGTTCTAAGAAGACCACATCGTAACTTACAATTACCTTCTTGGTAACAGGGTTATAGAGACAGTAACCCTTCTCCTCTTCATTGTAGCTCAAGAAAATACACTTTTGGCTCTTCGGTTCCCATTTGGTCTTGGTAGCATCAGGGACATGCACAAAACAGTCACATCCAAAAACTCTGAAATGTGCAGCTGAAGGTTTCTTACCAGAAAAGGCTTGCAGTGGAGTCATCCCATTCATAGCCTTCGTGTAGCTACGATTCAGGATGTAAACTACAGTGTTACATGCTTCAGCCCAAAAAGTCTTTGGCAAATCTTTCCCTTTCACCATACTTCGGCCCATTTCACAGATGATGCACATCTTGCGTTCTGCTACTCCATTTTGTTGTGATGTATGTGGCGGGGGTTTTTGCCTCTTGATTCCATGACTTTTGCAGTAACTTTCGAATTTAGTTGATGTGAACTCTCCACCTCTGTATGATCTCAACTTCTTCACCTTCCTTCTCGTTTCTTTCTCGACCATTACATGCCATTCCTTGAACCTACTAAAAGCCTCATCTTTAGTCTTCAGGAAGTATATCCATATCCTTCTACTGTAGTCATCGATCAGTGTCATGAAGTAGTAGGAACCACCCAAAGCTTCCGTCTCCATCTTTCCGCAGAGGTCCATGTGAACGAGCTCTAGAGGAGCCTTTGCCCTGTTGGCCTCTTTACGAAAGGGATGCCGATGCTGCTTGCCCATCATGCAAGCTTCACATACATTGGGCAGATCTGAAATTTTTGGTAGGTCTGCAATCATTCCACTTTTATGCATCTTCGTCAAAGAACTAAGGTTTAGATGACCAAACCTCTCATGCCACAGCTTAGTGTTCTTCACATCCGCTTGAGCACTGAGAGCTGAGAGTTTGTAAATGTTGTTGCACCGTGTACCTTTACCAATGACCTTCCCTTGAAGATCCAGAATCTATGTGCCATTCTTATCGAATTGAACTTTGAGATCCCGATCCGTGATCGTGGAAATCGACAACAAGTTCCTCTTGATATCTGGCACATAAAGAACATCGGCGGACAACTATTTTACAACTCCATCTGACTTGAGAGCAATCATACCTTTTCCTTTTGCAGGAGATTTTGCATCATTGCCGACTGATACCTGGATGTCATTCCCTACTGGCTGTAGAGAGGTATACCAATCCTTCTGACTGGTCATGTAGCATGATGCACCACTGTCAATGATCCACGGTTCATCCACAGGAACATGAATTGCCTCCGTGCAAATCTCCTCAATTACGACGAACAGCTCTAGTGGTACTTCCTGCGCACTATTGTTGGACTCTTTCTTTACTCCGTTCTTCTCATCTGCAATCTTCTTTCGGCACTCATTCTGTTTGTGCCCTGCTTGGTTGCAATAGAAGCATTTGATCTTCTTCTTTCTCTTTTCATCATCAGAAGAAGATGGGTTACCAGAGTCCTTACCCTTACCTTTCTTTGATCCGATCGAGAAAGCCGAATCTTCTCCAGTCCTTGTCTTTTGATGCATCTCCTCCTCCAGAAGCATCGCACTGAAATCCTCAAAGTTGAGGGCAGACTTTTGTTCTGTGTATTCAGTGCTATAACAAGACCATCGTACTTTGGTGGGAGAATCCATATGCACCTTCATGCTAGATTCTCGCTGGTGATGGTGATGCCAATCGCAATCATCTGATCGCGTAGATTCTTCACCCTAGTGATGAACTTCTCTGCCGCTTCAGACTCAGACAACTTCTCATTTGCGATTTGAGTCTCTAGCTTGGGGGGGTCACTATGTATAAACCCTCTATACCACGTGCGTTCAAGGCCTATTTCTAAAATCCCTTATCTGTAAATTTTTCATTAATAAAATGTACCCCTTTTCTATACAAATCTGTAAATTTTTCCCAAAACTATTTGAAATAGTCCCTTATGTATATTTATTTCTGTAAATTTTAGAAATAAAAAATATCCTTCTATTCTAACCCTTAAACTCCTCCTAAACCCTGCAACCTCCAATGAAGGCGAAAGCCTTCATTACATCAACCATGATGATACACGTTCCTTTTACACATGCATGCACTATGTTTGCTTACCACACTTAAGCCTACCTCTCTCACCGGAACATGACTCAAGGTCCTAAGCTACACATATACTACAACCAACAACCCCGATTTATCTGTAGGTGACAAAAAGCCTCGGAACCCTACATACATAGAATACCCAGCTCTTCCTATGAAAGCTGTAGGAAAGAACCAACACTGTCCCATGTCTGACATTTTAAAAGCTTGCTGTAAATCAGCCTTGAAGGCTACAATACGTTGAGTATCACGGCCCATGATCAACATGTCATCCACATATAGAATCAACACTAAAAAATCAGATCCACTCCCAAGGACATAAAGAGTGGACTCTGTGGGGTTATTGTGAAAACCAAGGGACACAAGTGTGCATGAATTTTAGCATACCATGCCCTGGGTGCCTGCTTCAAACCATAAAGGGCTTTTCTCAGCTATCATACCTTGTTTTCAGAAGCAAGAAACTCAAAGCCAGGAGGTTGTGCACATAAACTTCTTCTAGTAGATCCCCATGAAGAAAGGCAGTCTTGATGTCAAGCTGGTGCACTTACCAATGGTGATGGGCTGCAATGGCAATGACACATCTAATAGTAGTAATCTTGGAATTGGGAGCAAAGGTCTCCTCAAAGTCAATGCCTTGTTGTTCGGCATACCCTTTTGCAACAAGACGGGCTTTGTGTCGATCTATGCTGCCATCAAATTTCCTTTTTAATTTGTAGACCCACTGGGTCCCAATGGCATGCTTGCTAGGAGGGAGATCTACTAATTCCCATGTGTCATATTTGGCAATAGATTGTAGCTCAGCTCTCATTGCATCCATCCACTCTTTGCTGTCAAAAGAATTTTTATGAGAGGGAGTTCTAATAATTCCCGTGTCATTTTTGGTAATAGATTGTAGCTCAACTCTCATTGCATCCATCCACTCTTTGTTGTCAAAAGCATCTTTATGACACAAAGGCTCTTGCATGGAGTGCAAACTCAAGAAAGTGACCATGCATCTATCTATTCCCTGATCTTGTCCAGACAACAAGAGGTTGAGCTTGTTTTCTCTCCCTCAATGTGTCAAGAAACCATCTAGGAACTTGCCTTTACTGTCTATTGACAACTCTTTCTTCAATCACTGCATCATGAATAGTGGGATCATTTTGTGCTAGAAGAGGAACCTGCAAATCAGCATGGGCTGCTAGCTAATCATTGCTTGTTGGAGGGCTTGCAGGAGGCTCATGTTGCTGGTCAAAGTCCCCCTATGAGGGAAGAAGAGGTAACCAAGAGTCAAAGGCATCAAACATGTCAACTTTTGGCTTAGCTTTGCAGTCTACAAGAGGAGAAGCTGAATGTTTAGCAAAGATTACATCTCTACTGGCAATAATCTTCCCATTATTTGGTTGGTACAATTGATACCCGTTGCTCTCTTGGCTATAACCAACAAATATGCATTTGATTGCCTTATCATCAAGCTTATGTATTAGCTATGATGGTACAAGAACATATGCAAGAGACCCAAAGACTCTCATGTGTGAAAGTGAAGGCTTCCTATCTTTCCATACTTCATAAGGTGTAACAGTCTACAATGCCCTTGTAGGTGATCTATTCAGCACATAGTTGGCACACATCATTGCATCAAGCCAAAATTTATTGGGCAAGGACTTAGCCTTAAGCATGCATCTGGCCATCTCCATAGTGGAGCTATTCTTTCTTTCAAGAATAGGATTATACTGAGGAGTGTAAGGAGTAGTGCATGAATGAACAATGCCTTTCTGTAAATTTTAGGAATAGAAAATATCCTTCTGTCGAACTCACGTGATAGGGTTACATATGATGAGTGACCCCCCCCGAGTGAGGATCACCAAGAAAAACATTTCTAGGCCAAGAAGGGTCATAAAATCTCCCATGCCCTCCACATTCCTTTCCATATTTCAAACCTTTTGGCAACACAAGGCTCCCTTCCAAATTAGGTGTTTCTTCTGGGAAGTCTTTCCAATGTCAACACTGATTGTGTTTCACTTTTGAAATGTTATATCGACGAACGATAGTGCCCCACAATGAGTCCAGTTGTTGGAACGATGTTAGGATCCACTGGCACATGAATCTAGCTGAGGAGTGTTTGATGTACACTATACCCAAACTCCCCATCCTCTTTGGCAAAGTGTAGGACTTCCATTTTACCTTAGCTAACTTTCTTTGGCCAAGTTCCCCTTCTCACAAGAGAGTAACAATCTGATAAGAGAGCTTTTTTGTCAAATACTAACATGAGATGAAGTAGATTATAGAAAAGTAAAAAGAGTTGAAGGACTTCATGGTAAGGATGAATGTAGTGTGGCTTGCAAATAAAGTTCCCATTATAATGCTTTCTCAGAATCCATTTTGCTATTATGAACTTCACTGGTCTTATCAATCTCCACCCCACAAGCATTCTGAAGAGGAGGGAACTCATGCAGTATGAATGGCTTGTTGATTTAGTGATTTCATATAAGGCATGAAAGGGTTTTTAAATGGGAAGAGCACTTTTTGATTGGTCTTATTATAATGCTTCCTCAGAATCCATTTCGCGATTATGAACTTGTCTAGTCTTATGAATCTCCACCCCACAAGCATTCTAAAGAGGAGGGCACTCATGTAGTATGAATGGCTTGTTGATTTAGTCATTTCATACAAGGCATGCATCACCAAAAAGCGAGCGGAGAAAAGCGAGCAGCCCCAAATAAGTGAGCAAGATTAAATAGGTTTCAAGCGAGTGAGAACCTCATCCAACATCTTATTCCTCTCAATATCATTGGAACAATTGATGTGATCATAAGCAAATTAAACATATTCCAACAATGAAGGCATGCCTGAAACTCACAATTAACTTCTCTTTTATCCCCATACTATCTCATTTGAGTCGTTGTGGAGAGGTAGAGACACAACAATACATAAAATTTGTGATAAAAAAAGCAAACACTACTCAGATTCAACATCCACACAGCAAGATAATGATAGATCACAAGGTAGAATAAATGACTGAAAATATGTAAACATGATCATGTGCTACATATACATATCATGTCTTTTATGCTTGCAGAAGATCATCCATACATTCGATCCAAAAACATGGAAACAGAACTAACTATATCAAAAGAAAAAAAACACATTTTTATCATAAGGATTAATTTTGCTTAGTGAAAATACCTATGTAATCTGGACAATACCATGCTTTAAAAAACTTAGGGAGCCAAAAAAGGATTTTAGCCCTCCATACTTCTATTATGACCAATGTCTGAATGATAGTTCTATCGGAACTAGAAATGAATGCATCTAACCACTATGTTGAGTGCTCATCCAGTATCCTATAGACTATTATGTTAAACTCAATACGTGACCACAAACTCAAGCATGAGGAGCATGATTCAAGTGAAATAATTGGCAAAGACACTCTCTAACTAGTATCGTGCTGCATCTAATGGAAAATATGCACCAGGCGTTAACAAGCTTCTATTTCCACCCATATAAGCAAACTCGTATCCTGTAGTATGAAAAACTTTAAGGAAAACATTGCACTTAATGCATCAATTAAGCCAGTGACTACTCATCATGCACAATCGAACAATCATCAAGGAAAGTCTAGTCAAGCAAGTTGAAGCAAAAAACCAAATATCTATTCGGATGTATGCCGTGGTGTATCTGCCAACCATGGGTAGCAAAAGAACCTATGAAACAAGCAAAATAGGGATTATGCCACTCTACCATGATCACTTCCATGCTACAAATAAGGGAATACATAGTTGTTTTAGGGTACTTTTAGGGTTCATTCCCAACCACTAAAAAGAGAGCCAATGCTATCTATTTGTATTCATAAAATCTTTATGAACATTATCATGTTCAATATAAGGATAGGAGCCAGCTCAATGGGTAGTCTTAAACAAATATAAATACTATTCAAATTTTAACCTTATGCAAAAGCTTTTTTTTTAACACAAAGTAAAACTTGATTATACATATAGATGGGAATCATGTCACCATTGTAAGTATGTATTTAGTAATTAAGTTGAAAATATTCCCTTAGAAAAATAGCTCAATCAACATAGTACCCATATTATATATCCAAAATTTACAAGATCTCATTCATACCATTAGATTGTTTTCATCACTTGCCATAAGTACTAACCTCAATTGGCATTCTGTATTTGGGTCAAAATAGTTTTTAGTTTAGGATATAATGGAGCAATACATTTATGTAATATCTAGTGATCATAGTTTCTAATATAGGATAAAATGGAGCATAGAGTACTATTGCCATTCAAAAATGATAATATACCTTCTTTGACCATATACAAGTATCATGCATTCATAAAAAAAGTTAGTCATAAACTGCAATATAATGTGCCCGTAATGCATGTACATTAAATCTTCACATGTTAGAATGTGAGAAAGGCAATAATTTAACTATGAAATCAGGGATCAATGTAGGAAATGGTCTTCTATGCACACATATATGCTAAGGGTCCATCTAATACAATATTGGAAATTTATGTGAGTATAAGTGTATGCATCCATCGGTGATGTATATGAGTGTATGCATCCATTTGTGATGTATATTGTTGTACTAATCCATGGTGCTTTACGGCTTGAGTTGTTTGTAGTGCAATTAATCACAATAATGTTGTATTTTTTAAAAGAAAAATGCCATAAAAATTTCATGCTACAAAACACACAAAAAAATTGCATTTGTAGCATTAATCCAAGCATTTCCTGCAAGCAATCTCTATCCCTCCCTTTCCTACTTACTCTTTCGGCCACCTCCACCCTCTTGTTGCCCTTCAAGACTACCTCTTGCCTCCTCACCTCCTTGCTTCCTCACCTCCTTTCTTCTTTGCCTTCTCACCTCCTTGCATCATGTTTGTTGTTGGCAATTCCAAGGCTGTCCCTCCCCTCATTGGCCAGCTCCTCTACTCCTCACGTCATCCTTCCCCTCATTTTGGTGTCTCTAATGAATAGCTTGGGGGTCTTGTTTTTGGAGGGGGGAAGCATAAGAATGGCAACACGTTAATGCACTGTCATTTTTCGTGCTTTTGCTACCCAAAAACAAGACCTGCAAAGCCCTTGCTTAAGCTTGAATGGGCCTCTTGATTTTGGGCATGTTAAGCCATTTTTGACCATTATACCCCCAAAATCAAGAGGCTCATTCAAGCTTAAGCAAGGGCTTTGCAAGCATTGCAAGTCCAGTAAATGAAATCAATCAGATTAGGAATTGGCAAACTCAATTTGGGAATGGTCAGAAATACTTTGTCTTTGAATAATGCCTTGGATCATGGGATGGGGTCCCATGAACCTACTGCCTAGGATGACGAATGGTTCTGACCTCAACTAAAGGTGATGTGTGTAGTAGTAAAAGGATAGCCCTCATGGAATCTCTAAGGGGTCTTGATTTTGGCCATGATTTGCACATTCTAGCACTTGAGCCATACATCAATTTCCAACACTTGAGGCATATAGTGGCTTTGCCCATGCAACGTTTCCAGCTATAATCCAAGCATCAAGCAATCTCATATTTTGTATCTAGAGACATCATGAGGGGTAGAGCCTCTTTTTGGTAGTCTCACTAGCAATATGTATTGAAAAAAAAATGTATTCAATTATTATATTCTTCCTTGCTATATGAATGCTCTTAATGCATCCAAATTGTAGAACTACTTCAATACTACTTCTTAGTTATATTGTATAATAACCTCCATATGTATGCTCGTGAGACAACAAAAAAGAGACCTGGCAACCCAAAAATGATAGCGCATTGATGCGCTGCCATTTTTGGGCTACTAGGCCTCTTTTTTAATGTTTCAAGAACATAAGAACAAGCACTTGTGTTCCTTACCTTTCTTTCCAATGGGGGTCTTAATTTTGGGGGTGTATGACAAAAATTGATAAACAACATTATTTGATACATATAGTTTTATTAAATAGATAAAATAGGCATGAAAACATCTAAATTGGCTCTTGCCATTCGATTTGATGTATGACATGACCCCATTTGGATTTGTAATTCCAAAGATACGGGGTCTTACTTTTAGGGCTTGAATGCCTAAAATAGGCAGCGAGTAAATGCGCTGCCTATTTCATACATTTAGGCCTCAAAAGTAGGACCCCATGTAGGACCAATGAGGTCCTACTTTTGAGGCCTAAATGCATGAAATAGGCAGCACATTAACAAGCTACCTATTTCAGGAATTCAGGCCATAAAAGTAGGACCCCGTATCTTTGGACTTACAAATCCCAATGGGATCATGTCCTATATCAAATCGAACGGCAAGAGCCAATTTAGATGGTTTTCATGCCTATTTTCTCCATCAATCAAAACTGTATGCATGAATATATACATCAAGATATGCATCAATATATGTGTGTGTGTGTGTGTGTGTGTATATATATATATATATATATATACATACATACATACATACATATGTGTGTGTGTGTCTGTGTATACACACACACACACACACACACACACACACATATATATATATATACACATATAGATATATATGTATGTATATACATACATATATACATACTTACATACATACAGCAAAATTAGGACCCCATTGGTTGCCTATTTCATGCATTTTGTTATCTCATGAGCATAAGAACAAGCACTTGTGTTCCTTACCTTTCTTTGCAATGGGGGTCTTGATTTTGGGGGGGGTTATGCCAAAAATTGATAAACAACATTATTTGATGAATATAGTTTTAGTTGATGGAGAAAATGGACATGAAAACCATCTAAATTGGATCTTGCCATTTGATTTGATATATGACATGACCCCATTCGGATATGCAAGTCCAAAGATACCGGGTGCTACTTTTAGGGTCTGAATGCCTGAAATAGGCAGCGCATTAACGCGCTGCCTATTTCATGCATTTAGGCGTCAAAAGTAGGACCCCATTGTGTTGACAATGGGGTCCTACTTTTGAGGCCTAAATGCATGAAATAGGTAGCGTGTTAACGTGTTGCCTATTTTAGGCATTCAGGCGCTAAAAGCAGGACCTCGTATCTTTGGACATACAAATCCAAATGGGGTCATGTCATATATCAAATCAAATGGCAAGAGCCAATTTAGATGATTTTCATGTCCATTTTCTCCATATATCAAAATTGTATGCATCAATATATACATCAATATATACATATATGCATCAACATATACATACATATATATATATATATATGTATGTATGTATGTATGTATGTATGTATGTATGTATGTATGTATGCTCTATGTATGTATGTATGTACATGCATATATATACATACGGGTGTGATTTTTTGGTGAGCTTTTTCTCATGAGCTTTTTTTCAATTTTCATGAATATTGCGAGCTTTTCATTCACCTAAGAGAGAGAGAGGGGGGGGGGAGTTCATGGAGTCGGGTGGGTTGAAAGTTTGGGTTGTGGTTGCAGTTAAGAGGAGCGAGGGGAGGGAGGGGAGATAAAGGAAAGGGGGAGGGACGGGTGCATGGGTAAGGTGGCATGGAGAAGGGAGGGGAGGGGAGTTGGAACATATATTCGTTATCATAGTGGAGAACGTAGAGGGGGAACTGATAAGGTATGCAAAGAGGAGTGCAAGGAGGAGAGAGAGGATGAGGAATGTGAAAGTTATGTTCATCTACTAAATGTAAAGGAGAAGGGAGAGCATGTGGGAAATTTGTTTATTTTCAAAGTGTATAATTTGACAGATTTGACCTCATATTTGGATTCCTCGTCGAATTCCGGTCATTTTGAGTACCAACATGACCATATTCCGATAAAAATTGGAAAATTTGTGTTTTTGTCATGAATTCATTTTGACCTGTTTTGGGCGTATTTTGAGTCTACGCTAGCGCAGACTCAAAATAGGCCCAAAACAGGCCAAAATGACAAAAATACCATTTTTTCAATTTTTATCGGAATATGGTCATGTTGGTACTCAAAATGACCGGAATTCGATGAGGAATCCAAATATGAGGTCAAAAGTTTCAAATTATACACTTAAAATGTACATATCTCCCATAGTTCCTCCCTTCTACTTTGAATATGGACATATCTTCCATAATTTTTTGCCTCCTACTTCCACTCATATCTGCCCCCCCCTTGTGCATAGTATACACTCTTCCACCCCTCCCACATGCTATGAAAATGAACATATCCTATATTCTCTCCCCCTCTTTCTAGCCTCCCCATGTTTCTTATAACAAAAACATGTATGCATTTCTAAAAAAAGCTCGCAAAAACAAAGGAAACGGTAAAAAAGCTCACATTAAAAAGCTCGCCAAAAGATTTCCCCCCATTGGAACTATAGTTTCAATGGCGAAACTATATCAGGAGGCCATTTTGCATGAAGTTTGTAAGGTAGAAAAAATTCCATCACCATTTTTTCTGCATCGTGTTGCTCTGCCTCCCACCCCCCCCCTTATCCCTTCTAGCCTTCCCCCCCCAAACAACATTCCTGCCTTCCTCTCTTTTCTGATTCACGTATTTTGCTTGCTTGCTTGTATCTTATCATGCCCGCTGTCTTTTCCACTCTCTAGGGGCTTCGCTTAGCCAATGGACCCGGTGAACCAGTCTTGCATGAGGTTCACTGAAAGTGTGAGGTGTTGATGGGAGGCACTTGGATAAGCAATACAGCTATTTTGACATTTAGGAGAGGCACGAAACGTCACAACA
Source organism: Dipteris shenzhenensis (assembly GCF_047967505.1). Lineage (NCBI taxonomy): Eukaryota > Viridiplantae > Streptophyta > Polypodiopsida > Gleicheniales > Dipteridaceae > Dipteris > Dipteris shenzhenensis. The sequence continues at coordinate 43,966,857 of NC_141617.1, forward strand.
GATCCTCCTAGCATTACTCATGCAACATATAATTCATAATCAAGCATATTCAAGGTGAAAGTGATGAAGTGTCATTGGTCTTTGTAATTCTATGCGTCTCATACTCATCCATAGTACACAGATTTTGCTTTCCCGACAGCTAGAAGCAATGTCCGACCAAACCACTCCCCCCCACCAAAAAGAATTTGCAATTTTCTAACCAGCGCTGCACTTGCATTCTCGAATCCATTGGTCACGAGCACACACGGTGGGGCTTTGGAGCAGTCAACTTGCAAATGTGATAGAATCTTCTATGAACTATGCAAGAGAGGCCACTTCAACTATCTTTCCAAGGCTTCCTATCATCTCCTTTAGCCTTTTCTTCTTTAGGAAGTAGACTCCAAGCTCACAATTTAGCATGCCCATCATTCTCCCATTTGCTCGCACTCCATTTAACGTAGTGTACTTTTGAGCCACATAATGCTCGTTGTTAATTAGCTCACTTCCCAAGAGTCCAACGAAAGAAAACCATTACGATCATTTACATCTGAGAATAATTCCCTCGAGCATTTTTTTGAGTAGAGGAGACCCATGAGCTTATTCTTTGGGAGAAAACGGATAGCGCATTGTAGACTAAGGAGCAAGAAAAGTGAAGAACCACCTCCTTGGCTCTCACAACTATAGATTTGCCTATGGTTCATAGCCTTATCCGTGGAGACCGGCAAGTGCAAGGCAAGCTCTTGTGAAGCGATTCCTTCGAGTGCTCGGCTTGCATTACTATATCTGTAGGTAGTTGAGAAGACATGGGAGGACAATTGGGCACGAGTTGTGGGGGTTAAAGGTCACTGTGCCTTTACCCCAGTTATGTACAATACTCAAACACATATATAAATGAATGAAAAAGAAGATTAGGGTGGTTCTGTACCCACCAAAACTTGTGTGGCTCTCTCTCTCTCTAGAGCACTCTCAATTGGTATCAGAGCCCGGGTGATCTAGCTAAGCATGCGTGAATGCTTGAAGCTCAGCAGCTCTGTGGAAGGAAGGAGAAGCTCTGTGGGAAGCTTTGTGGGTAAATTTACTTGCATCCGAGTGTGTAGAGACCTTGGAGGAACCTTTGGAAAAGTTACTTTGGTTTTGCGAAGTGGTTTTGAGAGCCTATTAAGTGTTTTCAAAGAAAAAGTCATTTTTTGAGCTTTTCCCTGTTCCGTTCAATGACAGAGACTCCATAATATTGACTTGTAGAGGCAACTATTGCTTACTTTTGGTGTCCACTTCACTTCAGGAGCTTGGAAACACCTTCATTCTTGAATCTGGGATCCTTTCATTGGATTTCTGACTCATTGTGTCAGTTTCTGCGTTTTTTGCCCGGGTGTTGGAACTCAAGTTTGGAGCAACCATTTGCAGATCTGTCAGTTCTGGTGGACTCAGGAGGTCTAAAACTTCTATGTTGCTCATCATTCGCACTCCGGTGGAGTTTACAAATAGCTCTGTTTCCAAAAACGTTTTTTAGTCCGTGTGTTGGACCCAGTGATTGAGACCACGGTTTCCAAAACCGTCTGTTCCATTGCATTTGGAATGCCCAAAAACCCCTACCTATCAGTTCTTGCACAATTCGGTGGAGGATTTTCAGAGTTATAGGTCTCTGTGTATTCGATTTCATCTCTCTGTTATGCATTTTTCATTCTAAGGTTTTGAAACCTTAGATTTATGCCACATGGCAGTGGATAAGTGTTGACTCCCATTTCTCACTCATCGGTTGGGATTTTGGAGTTCTAGTAGAAGAGAGATATTTGCAGATTTTCTTGTTGAGTCCGATTATGCAATGGCGCCCATGTTTTGAGGCATCTCAGGTTCTATTTTCAGTAGCGGTCATTATAGTGGGACTATGATTTCTTGAGTATACCTTATGCAAATCACTCTGGTTGTAGTTTGAGCAGTGTGCACTCATTCGTGGTGTGCATTGGGTTGCAGTGGATGATTTATAGGCCATTTGGATGCATTGCGGTCCTTATTGGATGCGCTGATAGGCCCAAATTGCCTTGTGGGATGCTATTTTTATGAACGCTTTGCACATGGATGCTATTTTATGCTGAGGGACAGCTTTGACACATTGCAGGTGATGCACTGATAGTGCTATGCTCTCTTGGATGAGATATTATTAATGCATATGCCAGTGGACGGTGTTTATGCTTGAGTCATTTGACACTTATTAGCATTTTGGATTGCCATTGCAGTTGGCATTTTCTTTTCGGCCAGATTTGCTCATATGGATGCATAGTATATGCACATGAGTCAAATGCTTTGAGCTTTGAGTTTTGGTGATATTTCAGTCTATTGTGGCATACACATTTGGGTGCACCTGGTATTTAGTGTGATTCTCTCTTGAGGCACTAGCATTTGGGATTTTGTTTCATTTGCATCATGGCATCCTCTTCCATGTCTGAAAGGGAGTTTTTCAGCATTAAAAAGTTTGATGGGACAAACTTTTCTTTGTGGAAAGAACAATTGCCATCCTCATGGGATACCTTCTGTACAGCTGCTGTTAGTAACTCTGCACCTGGTGGAGTACTGAAATTTGATGATGTTGTGAGTAGCTTGTTGGCCGAGGAGATTAGACGGAAGTCTATGGATGGCAACAAGCAGGATGCAGCCTTAAATGTGCAAAGGGGCATATCACAGTTCAGGGGGAAGTCCCAAGAAAGAGGGAAGTCTCGTAGCAAATCCAGGGCACGGAACATTGAGTGTTACCATTGTGGCAAGAAGGGCCATATGAAAAAGGATTGCTATAAGCTGAAAAGAGAGCAAAAGGATAAGAAAAAGAATGCAAATTGGGGTGCAAATCAAAAGGAAGAGAGTCCAAGGGAGGACAAAGGAAAAGTGAAGATCGAGGAGATCAATGCAGTCACACATGATAGTGACAATGACGTTCTCTTCATGTCTAGTTTATCTGCAGAGTTGCTTACCACTTCAGATGATGCATATTCCCAAGATTGGATTTTGGATTGTGGTGCTTCATTCCATGTTACTCCCCATAGGGAATGGTTCTCTGCTTATGATAGTGGAAAGATAGGTTGTGTGCATCTTGGAAATGACTATGCATGTGACATAGTGGGAGCAGGTGACATAGAGTTTTCTTTTGCAAATGGGTCTACATTTGTTTTGAAACATGTGAGACATGTGCCTAAGCTGACCAAGTGTCTTATTTCAGTGGGTCAGCTAGATGATGCTGGTTTTCACACCACTTTTGGCTTTCCGAGTTGGAAAATTCAGAAGGGTTCTATGCTTTTGGCCAGGGGTGCCAAGTGTGGGACTTTGTATCCCTTACATGTATCAAGGGTATTTGATCATGTTGTTGCAATAACCGAGCAGCCAAGCACTTCTTTGTGGCATTGCAGGTTGGGGCACATGAGCCAGAATGGAATGAAACTCTTATGCCGTTTGGGTTATGTACTGCATTTGAGTTTCTCTGATTTTGAATTTTGTGAGCACTGTCTCTATGGGAAGCAAACTAAATCAGCCCATAAAATAAGGGGAAAGAAAGAGTTTGAAAAGCTTGATTTGGTGCATTCAGACGTATGTGGTCCCATGCCTACACGATCATTAGGTGGGGCTAAATACTATGTGACATTCATTGATGATGCAACTAGGAAAGTGTGGGCTTATGCTATAGCTCGGAAGAGTGATGTGTTCCAGGTATTTCAGAAATGACTGGCCTTGGTTGAGAATCAGTAAGGTAGAACGCTTAAATGCCTATGGACTGACAATGGTGGAGAGTATCTCTCTCATGACTTTTAGCATTTCTGTGATACATGTGGGATTAAGAGGGAGCTCACATCCCCTCATACTCCAGAGCAAAATCCAGTTGCAGAAAAGATGAACCACACCATTCAAGAAAGGTTGCAATGCATGCTTTCCAATGCAAGTCTTTCTGGTGGTTTTTGGGCTGAGGCAATGAAGACTGTAGTGCATGTGATCAATAGATCACCTAGCAAGAGTTTGGATGGTGGTATTCCTGAAGAGGCATGGAGTGGCAAGAAGCCCTCTTACTCTCATTTGCGTATATTCTATTTTCTTATGACTCTTTCTTTTGTGTTTCACAACCATTATAAGCTTCTTACAAATTTAATCTAGGGTCCCTTTTTATTGTAGACAATGATCCATTAAAGGAGAAGTCTCTTCTTAGCAAGAAAGTGTGTAGTATGGATATGGCGTACATTCCTTTGTCCACTTTCTCATCATTTCTAAGTCATATCTCATAAGGAAAATACAAAGTTTGGGAGTGTGACTGGAAAACAAGCTAAGCAATACAGCTATGATGGGGCTTTTCAAATCATAATAAAGTTCTACCATGAACTTGATGGCATGAAGAAGTCATGTAATGGAAAAAATGCTGCATGGAGCTTGGATTTTTGTGTGATTGACCTTCCTACATGATCTATAGTGAGTGGAATCAAGGGGGGAATCTTTGGATAGAACATTTGAAATGAGTACCATATCTCATGCTCAGTTGCTATTGCTTCATCTATGATGGATGATTATGGATGGACATTGGTGGTGTGTTCACCTGTATCCACTTAATTTCTTGAGCATTCAGTGAGACAAATGAGACTAGAGGTTTCTTGTGAGTTATCACAGTTGATAATGTTTTGTTTATGTGAATTGCATTTGGCTATTGGCATCTTAGTCAATACATGTAGGTGGATCATGGAGACAGGAGATTGCATTGATGTTGCATATAATGTTGTCTTTGGTGCCAAGGTATGTCGTTTGGCTATTTACATCATTTTCATGTTCTTGTTTGTTCTTATTTTATTTTTCTCTCCTAACTTCTTCAATCTGCGGTTCATGCAAATTATTGCCTTTCAAATTCTATTGTTATCTAGGATTGGAAAAAAGGCATATCACTTACTTGATGGGGCAAAAAAAGTTGCCCAATCCCTTAAGGTGTGAGTGGATAATTTTTCATCACCCATTACTTGCCTACTAGTGTATGGTACATAAAAGAGGGAAAGGGTGGACAGTGACATGGTGGGTTCTAAAAGAGTAGCTCTATGATGTTGATGTGTCCAATTGGGAGTTTTATGCTTGAGTTTGGTGTAGGTATAGGACCTAGGATGAAAGTAGCAACTCACTGAAGACGTCCATGCATGGCAGTGAACAATGACAAAGAGATTTGCATAGGATACTTGGAAGGAATGCTTATAAACAACTTCTTGGAGGTAGGGCATTCAAGTGTGCATCAAGCAGTTCTCATGATATATGATGAGGAGATAGACTATGACTTTTGATGCACCTCTTGGTTAGTGAGTAATTTATTTAATCTACATGTATAATATAAGCATGGTTAGATACTGACTTATTGGACTTAGTGTTCTGACTCCCTTGCTATACAGAAGATATGGCTACCCACATGGCAGGAGATAGCAAATTTGATTATGAGTTTGTGGAGTGGCATTGTGGACATCTGGACTACATAGATCATTTAGCTCATGAGGTCTAAAGAGCATGTCCTAGCTTTTATGGATTGATGCCAAACTTAATTTCTCATGTTTTCATTATCATCTCATGTAGATGTAGCTTCTTATTGAAGGATAGCCATTACCTTCTCATGAAAACCTAAACTTCTTATGGATTGATAGACTATGGCTTTTGCATCAAGTAATTATAATGTTCTTTGACATAACAGTATGAACATGTCATAGTTGTTTTCATGATGTAGTGCAAGTTATATTTTCTAAGGTTTGAATTTACAGTTTCGAAATTTTGAATTTTCAATGCGCATACCTAAGTATATAGTTTGTAGTTCTAAATTTAAAGTTTTTAGATTTAAATTTTCACTTTGTAGAGATAAAATTGTAGTTCAATTCTAAGTGTATAGTTTGTGAAGCTAAATTTTTAGTTTGTGAATTCTAAATTTAGAGTTTGTAGTTTACAAAGTATGAATTCATAGTTTACATCTTTGACTCTTAAAATATACATCCATCCCTCTATTGAGTTAGAAATTAGAAAGAGTGAAAAACAAAGAATTCTTGGCAATCTCACCAGCTTGAGGGGAGGTATTAATAAGCATATCTACTCAAAAGTGACCAATGCCACTAGTGGTAATTTTGTTCTTAAAATAGCTCTAGGAGTATTAGTAAAAATTTAATAGGTATCAACACTTAACATGGCATCTTGAAGACTATAGAAAATAAAATGACTATGCAAAAATAATGCACACAATTGCATCATGAGAGCATTCAAACCAGGGTTTATGTCTCTAACTCTTTGTACCTTGGTGCAAGATTAAAGTTAAAATAGACCAATAAGGTTATTTTTATGTCACTAAAATTTGGACATTTAAGTAAGGAATGTATCCATAAGGCCTTATCCCTATGTAATCTTGCCTCTGTTTTAATCCCTAGTATGAGTTTTATTAGGTGCAATCAACCAGAAACTTTCAAAGTTGCAAAAATACCTAAAGGTTTACTATAAAATCAATTAAAGAATCATTTGTTGTTATGAGCATTGCCATAGATTGAGATTTTAAAATATATATATTCCATGAAAAAACATTCATTCAAGTATAAATCTATTGAGTGTTTCTCAGATAATCTAGTCGACAATTACCGCTCATAATATGTACACACCCCAAAATGTAGCACATGATCATTCTTGCAAGAGGACTAAGTTTATATCATTTAGGGTATTTGTAAAAAAAGATTTCCAGCAAGAAATGAATGATCAAATACATTCCAAAAATTCCTAGTTTCATCCTGTATATGTCATAAATATTCTTTGACACTTTTTATGAGTTTGATGATGAATTCTTGGATGCAAATGATGATGATATACATTCAAATTTGAGTTTTGATGTAGTTCCTTATTTTGGGAAGAGTCCAATGCAAAAGAACAATAAAAAATATCAGATACAAATGCAAGTAATGATGATGATGATGATGATGCTCATGTTGAGAAAATGAGAAGGATAAAAGATGAGGATAAATGGATCAGTCCAAGCTGAAGAAAAGCCAAAAAAGGAGCCAAAAGAGCTCAAAGGAGTTCCCAAAATACCTCTACTTCATACCAAATTTTTCCAACTTTTGGCATGTGTTCATGATCCAAATATGAAGCAAAACTGTAAACTGGAAATTGAATTACAACAAAAGAGTAAATTGAAGTATTTAGAGGTATTAGCATAGTTTTAGTGGGGAAAGATTGCACATCATTTTCTTTTTGACTCACATGCCACCATTTTAAATCCTCTTGGCTACCTAAGGTCATGAGATCAAACGGAGGAGGTGAATACATGTATTTAGCTGTTGCTCCTACTCTCTTAAAACCATTTTTGTATTCACTGTCTTTGCTAGCTTCTCTCTCTCTCTCTCTCTCTCTCTCTCTCTCTCTCTCTCTCTCTCTCCCACTCTCAACCTCTCTATCTCTTGCTCCAGTAGAGGCTTTTGTTTTTCTTATGATAGAGACAAGAAACCAAGGGTCATCAACTATGACAACTCCATGTTACATGAAGTGGGAAGATTCATAAAGCGCACTTGGCGTTGGGTTCTTGGATACATTTTTGGTGGTCTCTTGTGGTAGTTCCTCTTTGCAAGGTATTCTAATATCTCCCTCCAATCAATTCTCCTCTCTAGAAATTCAATAGGGACTTTGGATCCGCTACGCTACTTGAGACAAATGTCTTGTAGCATCTCTAGTCAAGGAAGGGCCTTTGCGTTGAGTACCAAGTAACTTCTAGAAGAAGAATACTCTTAACAAATTGATCTATAAAGCTGCCTGTACTATAAACCCCATTGTTAGTTTTATAATCACATTTTTCACTTAAAAATTAGAGCTTGAAGCCTCCCATCTATAGCTTTTGCGAACGACCCTCCCTAAGAGACAATGGCTTGCTATAAGAAACTAATAGTTTGGAGCCTGTCATCTTGAGTTGATAGGTACTTTTGTTGAGATTATTGTATTCAGGGGGTGAGGCCAATGATCACCAAGACAATAAGAAACAAAGCAGAAAGTATAGAGAGGTAGACGACTATAAAGGCTAGAGCCAATACCTCATGAGGATGTAGACCCAACCATAAAGCATGGACAGAGGAGACCTTCTATAGATGTTTGGTCCCATCATCCTTAGATATTTTGTCATGTGCAAGATCTGAGCAAATAAACATAAGGGAGTACAAGGATAGGAGGAAAATAGAGCAACACAAGACAACCAGGTTGAGGGATTCAATTATACAATAGTTGAATGGGCAACTTAACAATCAACAATGACAACGGCTAAGTAAAAAAGTGGCAAGATGCTTTTTGATAGAGACATCTAAGATGGATACTCTTATTATAAAGGATATATTAAATTTTTTGTGCTCTCATCTATCACTTAGAAGTTTACAAGATAAAAGAGGAAAATCTAAAGCTCAAGTCCATGAAGCAATCGTGTGTAGAGTTTAGAATAGCTTGAGCATGGTGAAACAACCAAAGTCTTTTCATTAGCTTTTTGTTAAATTGTCTAGCATGGTTAATGAACGTAGGGTCAAGTGATCTACCTCATCTTAGTGTTCGTGTAGCATCAAAAGCATTAAACTTTCATTAGAGGACTTCTATGCAGCCCAAAATAGGCTTACTAAATTTGTAGGCAGGTCATTGCCTTTTTGATACATGTCAAAGGAAGGGCAGGATAAAATCAATCACAACATAGGTTTAAGAGCTTATATTTTCTTTTTTGGTTGGCCATACTCAATTCTCACCAAATAAAAAGGATGTTTGCTAAAAGTGGATAGGGTTGAAATCATATGTGATTCATCTAGTACATTTCCTTGAAATACCTCAAGTTATTTCTTCATGCTTATCATCTTGGCACTACCTTATCGACTATTTCAAATTTATTATTTTATTTATAGACTACATATTGCCTTGTTGCACAATACTGAGGTTGATTCATGCTATAAGTTTCATAATAGAAACTGCAAAGTCCTCAGATTGACTAGCTATTATATAGCTTTCTTGAAACTCGGTTGTTGTGTAGTAGTATACAAGTTAATTCTCTTCAAACTATATAGATACAAAGTAGCTTTCATAGTTCTAGCCTACTCCAAACTAGGTAGCTCTAAACCACAAACTTGGTAGTTGCAAACTAGCTATCCACAATCTAGCTAGTTGCAAACTTGCATAGGTCTTTGCAATTTAGGTTGATGATAGCTGTTTATGTAAAACCTAGCTAGCTATAAATTAGCCATCTATAAACTAGGTATCTCCAAAAACTAGGTATGTGCTAACTAGATATCTCCTGACAAGCTACTTGCAAACTAGCTATATGAAATCTAGCTACATGCAAATGCAAAGTAGCTATTTGCAAACTAGGTTTGTCCAATTGGCTAGATCTAAATTATGTACTTTCAAACTGGCTATTTGCAAACTAGCTAGCTCCAAACTACCTATTGACTAAGGTCAGATGGAGGGGGAGAGTACCTCTCAAATGAGTTTGCAAGGTTCCTACAGGAGCATGGCATAAAGTAGCAATATTCATGCAGTCATACCCCACAGCAAAATGGACTTGCAGAAAGGAAAAACAGGCATATTGGAGAGGTATCTCGGGCCATGCTAAATGAAAAAGACCTACCAGATTATTATTCGGTTGAAGCAGTTGCTACAACAATTTACATAATGAACAAGACTCCCACTACAGCAATACATGGCATGACACCAGAGGAGATGTATACTGGTAAGAAACCAGATATTTCTCATTTGAAAATTTTTGGTTGCATTGCCTATGTTCATGTGCCAAATGAGTTGAGGTCCAAGTTGGATCCAAAAGTTGAGAAGTGCATCTTTATTGGTTATTCTCTGCAGCAGAAAGGGTATAGATGCTATAACCCTTCTACTCGTAAGTTTATAGTGAGCAGAGATGTTGTTTTTTATGAGATGAGGAGCTGGTATGCTTGCTCTTCTTTCCAAAGAAGCAGTCACCACTTAGGATCTTCTTGCATACTTCTTCTGTTATTGCATCTGGAACAAACCTTAATGCTCTCCACCAAACAATAGACATCAGTTTCTTTATTTCTTTCCTCTGAGTTGCAATGTGCTCTGGTGCCTCAAAGGATATCTTCCCTGTTTCATATGCTTGGCAAACATCCACGATGCTCTGAAACACTGAGTCCTCCCGGAAGACAATGCAAGTAACATCCCTGTATCTTGCAACGACGGTGTTCAAATCCTTTGCCTCAACCTTATTACCTGGTATGCCTTGCGTATTGCTTACAAAACCTTTCAAGCATCTAAAGAACCAAGTCCTCTTTGCCATGTACTCAGATGTAGGTCTCCTGCCCTTCACTATTTGTGGCTTTCCACAGCCCATCCATAACTCCCTTGCCTTTATCAAGATCTCAGAAAGAGAAGAGCTTTTTTTCAACCTAAATGGAGCAGAATTCAGCCTTTCTGATTCTAGAATGTACTTCGAGTCATCGTTAAATATGCATATATGACAAATGACCCATTGAAATTTTTCCATCCACTCAATCTGTGGCAAGTTTCCTTTTCTTCCCTCATCAAGGGTGATCCTGCAAGCTTCACAAAAGTGTTGCCCATCAATGGGCTCAAACCTGCATCTTTCCAAGAATCTATTCTTTGCCAGCATGTATCTCTTCTCGATGTCACTCCCATATCGGCTTTGGTACAAAGCCTCTCCACGAACAAAGTCACTCCTTCTAAAGTTCTCAAAAGCATTAAGAAAGTCCACGCGCTTTTGAAATGTGACATCAGGCAATATAGGATCATCTTCTTGAAGTCTCTTAAACGCCATAGGACAAAGAGTGATATTAGTGGCAACTGGAGTTCTTGTTTTCCTCGTATCTTCATACAATTTGCGTGCAATTATCTTATCTAGCTTTCTTTGATTTGTGAACAACGAAGCTCGATCAATAAGCATTGTGGCCACGCTGAATTGTGAAAATCCCCAAATGTATCCCTCATCCTCTGGAGGATGTAAGTCTACCACACTTATAGAAAGGTCTTCGAGACTTGTATCTTCTTCTTGCGGATCCTCCTCTTCATCGCTATCCAATTTTTTGCCTGGTTTTAAATAGCCTGCACTTGAACGATCTGCACGTGGAGTAGGAGTTATTTTTGCTCTCTTTCTAGGAATAGCTGTAGAACTTGAATCTGCTCCACGATCACTCCTTCTTGTTCCTGTAGTTGCAGTAGTCGATGGTGTAGGTACAGTTGGAGATACTGTAGTTACACTTGCCAGCGTTACCGGAGTTACCACCACAGATATTGACAGTACTTGAGGGTTATATGTTATAGATGGCGTACTTACTACTGCTGAAGGTACAACACCACCACTTGGAAATGCATCCCACATTTTCTTCAATGCTTCTAAGGCACTAAGTAATTCTTGGGATCCCTCAATTGAATCTGGTAATGGCTTCAAGAAGTGCTTGTGAGTAGCTCGTAACTTGTAAACCACCTCGTCATTCTTTCCTTTGCACACAACTTCTATCAAATTGTTTTCTTTAATGTTGATGTTTGAGACCATGCCACGATTTCTTACTGCCTCTGTAGAATATTTCGCGCTTGATATATTCTCTGCAGTGATCACCAAAAAATACTTTGATTTGCACTCCATAAAATACCAAGCATGTTCAAGGTATTTGAAAGACACCTTGGAACCAAAACTGGAAGCCATAGTTTTCTGAAAAACAATCAAAAATAAAAAATGAGAATTACAATGATTTTCAAACTCAAAATATTGAATAAATTTTTAATTAAATATTATTTTAAGTTTTATTTATTTTTAATTTTTAAAATAAAATAATTTTTTTTCCTTTTTTAATTATTTTATTTTAATTAATTAGTTTATTTTTATATTTAAAATTTAATTTAATTTTTTAATTTTTTTAAAGTTTTATTTATTTTAACTTTTTAATTTTGAGGGGGGCAGGGCATGGGGAGGGAAAGGGGCGAGGGAGGGGGAGGGCGTGACGAAGGGGGAGCGGGAGGGGGCGGGGTGACGGCGGGGGAGGGGGCACCTGTTGCATGTGCAACAGGTGGGGATCCCCCTCCTCTCCCCTCCCTGCCCCCACCCTGCCCCCTCCCCTTCCCCTGTCGATGTCCCTCCCCTCCCCCGCCCTGCCCCCTCCCCTCGCCCCCGCCGCCGCCCCGCCCCCTCCCCTCGCCCCCCTGACGCTCCCCCTCCCCCCTCCCCCCGCCCCCTTCCCCTCTCCCTTGCCCCCCTGCCCGCCCCATGCCCTTCCCCTCCCCGTGCCCACCCCCTTCCCCTCCCCTTTCCCCCCCCTCCCCCTCGAGCCCCCTCCCCCGCACCTGCCCCCTTCCCCTCCCCCTTCCCTCCCATCCCCGTCGAGCTGACAGGGATGGGGGGGAAGGGGGAGAGGAAGGGGGCGGGGAGGGCGGGGCGGGCAAGGGGACGGGGCAGGCGGGGGGCAAGTGGGAGGGGGTAGGGGCGAGGAGGGGACAGGGGCGGGGAGTGCGCAATAGGTGGGGGATCCCCACCTGTTGCGCACGCAACAGGTGGGGGGGGCATTGCCCCCCTCCCCCTCCCCACCGCTGTCCCCTCCCCGCGCCCTCCCCCTCCCCTCGCCCCCCCTCCCCCCGCCCCCTTGCGCCTTGCCCCCCCTCGCCCCGCCCCCTTCCCCTCCCCCGCGCCTGCCCCCTTCCCCTCCCCCTTCCCCCCCCTCCCCGTCTACTCTTCCCCCCCCTCCCTGTCGAGCCCCCCTCCCCCGTGCCCGCCCCACCCCCTTCCCCTCCCCCTCGCCCACCCTGCCCGCCCCGCCCCCTTCCCCTCCCCTGCGCTCGCCCCCTTCCCTTCCCCCTTCCCCCCCTCCCCGTCGAGCCCCCCTCCCCTACGCCTACCCCCTTCCCCCCCCTCCCCGTCGGCTCGACGGGGAGGGGGGGGAAGGGGCAGGGGAAGGGGGCGGGCGCGGGGGAGGGGAAGGGGGCGGGGCACGGGGGGCAAGGGGGAGGGGAAGGGGGCGGGGCAAGGGGGAGGGGAAGGGGGCGGGGTGGGCAGGGGGCAAGGGGGAGGGGAAGGGGGCAGGGCGGGACGAGGGAGGGAAAGGGGGCAGGGTGGGGGAGGGGGGGCAAGGGGGAGGGGGAGGGGAAGGGGCAGGGGACGGGGACGGGGGGAAGGGAGGGACGGTAGAGGGGGAAGGGATGAACGGCGGGAGGGAGGGGCCTGCGGGGAGGAGGAGGGAGAGGAAGGGAGGGGGAAGGGCCCATGGGGAGGGAGAGGAGGGGAAGCGGAAGGGAAGGCAGGGAGGAGAGGGGAAGGGGGAAGGGAGGAGAGGGGAAGGGAGGGGAGAAGCAGGAGGAGAGGGGAAGGGAGGGGGAGGGGAGGGCAAGGGAGGGGAGAGAGGAAGCTGGAGAAGAGCGAGGGAGGGAGTACCTGAGTGGAGAGGTGGTGGAGCTCCAGGAAAGTTGTGAGAGAGAACAAGAGAGTTGTGAGATAGAATGAGGAGAAGTAGAGTTTTATAGGAAATGGATAGCTTTTAGTTCAAGTCAGCTTTTTTTAGTTTTTAAGGTTTTTTTAGTTCTTTTAGGTTCACTATAAGTAGAACATTCTTCATTCTCTCTTTCATCATTCGTTTACACTCCACACTTCTCTCCTCTCATTAACCTGTTGTAGGATTCTCAAAAATTTTCAAAATGTTGCAAGAGGTGAGTTCATTTCTAACCTATTGCGTATGCAAGAACTTCTAAGAATCAAGTTTTTATAAATTTGAATTTTTTTTCAAATCCGATCATTTTCTCAAAAACTTGTGTGTACGCAATAACTTTAAAAACCATTTTTGCATTAAAATATTTTTTCCCATAAATTTTCCTCTTTACCTCAAACTCTCACAACCCCTCCCTACCTATTGCATACGCAATAACTTCAAAACAAAATTTAATCATAAATCTCTCCAAAAAACTCCTCAAAAAAAAAACAATCTATTACAAATTCCTCTCTCAACCTCAAAACCACTCAAACCCTACCTATTGCGTATGCAATAACTTCAAAACAAAATTTAATCATAAATCTCTCAAAAAAAATCATCAACAAAAGAAAACAATCTATTACAAACTTCTCTCTCAACCTCAAAGCCACTCAAACCTCCCTACCTATTGCGTACGCAACAACTTCAAAACAAAATTTAATCATAAATCTCTCCAAAAAACTCCTTAAAAAAAAAAACAATCTATTACACATTTCTCTCTCAACCTCAAAACCACTCAAACCTCCCTACCTATTGCGTACGCAACAACTTCAAAACAAAAATTAATCATAAATCTCTCCAAAAAACTCTTCTCACAACACTTTATTACAAATTTCTATATCAACCTCAAAACCACTCAAATCTCCCTACCTATTGCGTACGCAACAACTTTAAAACAAAATTTAATCATAAATCTTTCCAAAAAGCTCTTCTCACGACACTTTATTAATATAAGAAATCCATTTATAATATTTTTACTCCATAATATAATAAATTTTTATTAACTAATGTTAAAATATAATTTTGCTAAAAATATATATTATTAATCTATAAATTAATATAAATATTATATAATTATTATATAAATTTAAATAAATATATAAATAATTAATATTATACATTAATAACATTTAAAATTATGTAGATTATATACTAATAATCTTTCAATTTTAAAAAGTAGTCAATAAAAGAATTCAATTAATTTAAAAAATAAGAAGATATTAAAATTTACACACTTACTTTTAGCATGTATGCTTTTATTCCATCTGTATATAGTTAGTCGAAGAATGAAAAATTAGATAATGTATTTGTAAGGTAGGTATTTAAAACCATAGAATCTAGAAGACTACAGTATCATTGCATCCATATCATTTTTTTACTTTAGCAACCATCAGATATCCATGATTCCATGTGTATAATACTTGTTAGTTAGTCGAAGAATGAAAAATTAGGTAATGTATTTGTAAGGTAGGTATTTAAAACCATAGAATCTAGAACACTATAGTATCATTGCATCCATATCATTTTTTTACTTTAGCAACCACCAGATATCCATGATATGGAATACATATTTCTTCGAATATTTCTTATCACATACTTTTTCATTTTTTCTCATACACCATGCAGCATGAATGTAAGAAAATATGAATCGGTGTGCTTTTACCCTATGTACTTGTCCCTAATCAGTAGGATACTTTGACTAGGTAGGCTTGTAACTACTTAAAGTAAAGCCTTTGCAAAGGATCGTACCTTCTGATACACCATGCAGCATGAATGTAAAAAAATATGAATCAGTGTGCTTTTAGCCTATGTGCTTGTCCCTAATCAGTAGGATACTTTGACTAGGTACGCTTATACTTACTTAAAGTAAAGCCTTTGCAATGGATCGTACCTATAAACAAAACACTTTGGAAAGCATATAACATATAGTCTATATATATCTAAACTAAATACTTTAGAATGCATATTTTATATAGTCTATATATCTTAAATCTTACACCCTAAATCTTAAATCCTAAAGTTCCCTAAATCTTAGGTTATACAATCTAAGCTCTTAAACTTATATAACAATTATAATCCCTAAACCTTAAATCCTAACCCCTATAACTTAAATTCTAAAACCTAATTTTCAATTCTAAACCCTAGATTCTACACTCTAAGCTCATGATCTTATATACTAAACCCTAAAACCTAAATCCTAAACCCTAAAACAATAATCATAAACCCTAAATGCTAAACCCTAAACCCTAGATTTTAAACCCTAAACCTAAATTTTTAACCCTAAACCCTAAACCCTAAACCCTAAATACTAAACCCTAAAAACATAATCATAAACACGAAACCCTAAATCCTAAGCCCTAAATCCTTAACCCTAAATACTAAACCCTAAACCCTAACCCTAAAATACAATCAAAATTTTATGATTTTTTTCAATTTGTGCAATAGGTTTGATATATCCTCCAAACTGTTGCAAGTCGAATAGGTTAATGGTGCACTCAACCTATTGTAAATATCAAGGAATTTTCTTGATTTGTGCAACAGGTTGGATATACCCTCAACCTGTTGCTTGAGCAACAGGTTGGGGGGTATATCCAACCTGTTGCACAAATTGAGAATTTTCTTGATTTGTGCAACAGATTGGATATACTCCCCAACCTGTTGCTCAAGCAATAGGTTGGGGGATATACCCCCAACCTGTTGCTCAAGCAACAAGTTGGGGGGTATATCCAACATGTTGCACAAATCGAGAATTTTCTTGATTTGTGCAATCATGAAACAGGTTGGGGGGTATATCCAATCTGTTGCACAAATCAAGAATTTTCTTGATTTGTGCAACAGATTGGATATACCCCCCAACCTGTTGCTCAACAGGTTGGGAGATATATCCAACAACAGGCCTCCAACCTGTTGCTTGGGGGATATATCCAACAACAGGCTTCCAACCTGTTGCTCAAGCAACAGGTTGGGGGGTACCCCCAACCTGTTGCACAAATAAGAAAAATTCTTGATTTGTGTAACAGGTTGGATATACCTCCCAACCTATTGCTCGAGCAACAGGTTGGGGTATATCCAACCTTGCACAAATCAAGAAAATTTTTCAGTTGTAGGTTGGATATATTCCCCAATTGTATATCAAATTGTTGCACAAATAAGAAAAATTCTTGATTTGTGCAACAAGTTGGATATATCCCCCAACCTATTGCTTGATATATCCAACTTGTTGCTCAAGCAACAGGTTGGGGGATATATCCAACCTATTGCACAAATTAAAAAAATTCATTAAATTTTGGTTGTATTTTAGGATTAAGGTTTAGGGTTTAAGATTTAAGATTTAGGGTTTAGGATTTAAGATTTAGGGTTTAGGATTTAGAGTTTATGGTTTAAGGTTTAAGATTTATTGTTTAGGAGTTTAGGAATTAAATGTTTAAAGTTTAGGATTTACAGTGGTTAAGATGTTTTGGTATTAATTATTTAAAGTTTAGGATGTAGGGTTTAGGTTTAATGCCTTCTCTGCTAGTTTTGATATAGAAGTTATTAAGTAATAATAAGCTCAATGATTATTTATTATGTTCATTTTGAGTTGCTTATCTACTTTTATACATAAAACAGGTATTCACCCTAATAGAGGGTATGGATGTGGTGTTATATAAGAAGAATGAAGTGGTGGCTTTTGGACGAATTCATAGTCTTGATCCTATGAATGTGTGTCATTTCCAACGTTGTGGTGAGAGAAGATGTGTAGTGATCATCACCAACGTTGTAAATCCTGAAGTACATTTAAAATATCCACATGGAGACTTTGAAACATTGGGAGATATCTTACAATGTGACATATTTGATATGCAAGCACACAGAACACTCTGGGACTAAGATGAAATTGTTCCAAAGACATACTTTCAAGATATCAAGAAAACTTATTTTTAGGGGGAAAAAGTAGAGATGTTATCTTGCTCCGGAGAAGTTTTAGCAATCGGCAACTTTAAGGGCTATGCTCAGAGTTTTCTCTGTATAGTGGAGATAATTAAGTTGACTAGTGCAGGTGTCATTCAAAATGCAATGGATAGTACTTCACAATTAGATGTCCATAATACTACGTCTCAACTACAAGTTCATAGTACTTGTAAATGGGGGTTAGCTTTCTTGAAATCAAGTTTTCCCAAGATAGTTTCCTTCAATGTCATGGAAGACACAATGGAATATTATCAGAAGAAAAAGAATATAACACAAATGGGATCCAAATTGATAAGAAGCTATAGTAGTAATCAAGAGTATCATAGTGGCATGCTCACAGGTATTGATGACATTATAGTAATAGATGTTGATGTAAAAAAGGTTTCTTGTGTTGCAAGTGACTCAAATATACTCATTGGTATGGAAGACTTGTCTTGTGTTGCACGTGACTCAAACAGGCTCACTGGTATAGAAGACTTGTCATGTGTTGCAAGTGACTCGAACAGGCTCACTGGTATAGAAGACTTGTCTTGTGTTGCAAATGACTCAAACAAGCTCACTGGTATAGAAGACTTGTCTTGTGCTGCAAGTGACTCAAACATGGTTATTGATATAAAAGACTTGTCTTGTGTTGAGAATAATAAGATGGGACCACAAAGAAAAATACATGCAAAGATCGATGGGATAAGTGATGCAATAACAGGAATTAATGATATTAGTGACAATGATCATGATGTTACCACTCGAATACAAGGCAAAAGGGGCAGAGAATCTGAGACTTGTCATGTTGTTCGTAATATTGTTGCTAGCATGCCAGAGAATATAGATGGGAGAATCTTGAGTTATGAAGGAGAAACAGTTCAACCACAAAATTCAAGAGGCATTGGCAACAAATTGACATCAATGAACATGTCGACCAGATTGCCATTTCCAAGATATTATAAGGTATCAAATAATTCTCAAGCCCACATAGCATTTGATTATAAAGATGAAGATTCAAGGGAAATGGATTCGAGGTTTGATGGTCTTACAACTAGAAAACGCAAGATACTATTTACAAAAAGAAAGTAGGTGAGTGTGAAGAGGCGAAGAATCATGGCATCAATTCCAGAACCAAAGAGACATGTGATGCTATCCGAGGAGAATATGGAAAGGATGCTTATGCGAGTTTGTTGCAAGAGACTTTGCATTAGAAAAGTTGGGAAAGATGATTTTGCAGCCATACGCCTTGGTATCTAGAGTAAGACAGCGCCTAATAGACATAACTATCTTCTTCAAGAGTTTTCATGCTTTCTTCATTAAGGCACTAATCAAGATTTAAGCACAAGACACTGTAAACCTAGATTGAAACCCATGGTTAATGGGAGACCCATTTGCAATCGAGGATATCAATGGTTAACTGGACTATCACATGGCACATACTGAACCATCTGGGCAGAGGTGAAAGAAAAAGTTATTCATACAATTCATGGAAATACCTACAAGCTTAAATGCCATGGAAGCACTATAAATGCAACCGCAACATTAAAGCAAGTTCTCGAAGACCATGCATTACCACAGCCTCATCTTCAGCAAACAATGCTAGATGGACGTGTCGAATGCCAACAACATCTTCCTTTGGGAATGACAAAGAAGGTCGTCCTAGAAACTGTCAATAAAACTTTACAAGACAGAGACGAGAGCATGATTTCACAATCAACCTTGTACAAAATTTGGCGTAGAGATTTTTGCCATGTCAAGACACCATCAAAGCAAAGGATGTCAAAATGTAAGACATGTGATGAATTAAAAAATGTCATTGAACATAGTAAATGTGAGCAGCAGCGCAAGGAAGATAGATTAAATGGCAATCAATCCATTTACGTCATGTGCAGGATGCTCAAAAGTTGTATGCTTCTTGGAGAGAGGAAGCTATTTCACATGTCGATAAGTCCATGTGCATCACCATTGATGGCATGGACTAGAATAGAACCACTTTGCCACGATATAGATGTATCCCACCAGCATTGGAGGGCAAACATGGACTAAAAACACACTTGTGTGGAGTATTAGTACATGGATACCGAATCTTTTGTGATGTATGGATTGATAGTTTGCATGACCATGATAGTAACCAGGTTGTTACATCAATCATGAAAGCAATAAGAAAGGTCAGAGATGCTCATGGATGTTTGCCTAACACATTGCGAATACAAGCTGATAATTGTTGGAGAGAGAACAAGAATAAATATATATTTGCTTTATGCTCTATGCTGGTTGGTTTGAAAATATTTGAAGAAGTGGAAGTTGGCTTTCTTCTTGTCGGCCATACACATGAAGACATAGATCAAATCTTCAGTGTTATCTCTGGTGAGTTGAAGGCAATGGATGTTTTGACAATGGAGGATATGCTATTTCGAATTGGGAAAAAAATTGGAGGTTCTCGCAAGGAAGAATCAGAAGTGGCTATCTTAGAGAGGATGGTAGATTGGAGAGCATTCATAGAGCCACATTTACAAACTAGAGATGATGCCCTAATAGGACACACAAATCCACACTACTTTCGGTTTCACATGCATAACAATATTCCAGTGATGCAATGGAAGCACTACTCAGTAGATGGAGATCATTTATGGAGTGAGTCATATGCTTTATTACAACGAATAATTCCATTGGAGGAAACTAGATTTGCTCTTGCAAAAAACAAATCACTTGACATAGATGAAATAAAAGGCTTGAAAGCCTTCATTAAACATCTTCAAAGTATGATGCAAAAATATCCTGAGCCATCAACTAAGAATTTGGAGACAAGTAAATCAACTGAAGCACTTATCCAATCTTAGAAAGACAAGAAAACTTAATGAGCATTGAATATTGTGAATCCTTTTGGCTAGGTCACCAAGTTTTCCTTTGGATATAAATATGTTAGTAGATATGGAGGAAGCAGAGGAATGCCTTTTACCTCAAAAATATTGTGGCAGGAAGGGAGACAAACCCTTACCAGAGTTTATACCATCTAATGAGATTGAAGAGGGTCTATTTGTTGTAGTTTGGGCATCTAGATCCAGGTTCAGAGTTGGATGACCAAGGTGGCCCAATTTGGGTTGCAAAGGTTGCTAAGATAGAAAGGGATGACAAGGGAACTGCTATAACATTTACAGCTTTATGGTATGAACCAAATCCATTGAAAAATCTCCTGAGAAGATATACAATAAAACAACTCTATGAGGGATGCTTGCAAAAGAAACATGAATGGGTTCCAAATAATGAGGGATTAACAGAGGTGGAAGTCAGTAGCATTATTCATTGCTGGAAATCGAGGACACGAAGTTTTAAAAAGAAGCATGGATACAATGTTGAAAAATGTATCACAATCCCTGATCCAAGTCGTGTCCATATTAAACATCATTTGGCAAGACTTGACCCATCAAGCTCAAATACATTACATGAATATGATGACTCTGAACGAGATTCAGATGCATAAGATAATGTTTTGTATGCTTTTTGCCATACAAATGGTGTATCTGTACACCACCAATAAGATAATTTATTGTATGGTTTGTTTTTCAAAAAAAGGGTGTATCTATACACCACTTATATATTGAATTCAACAAACTCTTTTTTTTCAAAAAAATGGTGTATCTATACACCACTTATATGTTGAATTCAACAAACTCTTTTCATATGGTGTCATATTTTCACTTCATAGTGTTAAAATTGAACTTGAGTTAGGAGACTACTATTATTATTATTATAGTTATTGGATGGGGGCACCATGCACGAGTTTGGGAATTATAGCTTCACTGAGCCATTTTTTTAAAAATTAGAGGTTACCACTTGACTTTTTAGCTTAATAAGGCCATATTTGTATATAAGTGACCCATTTAGTGCTCAAAAAAACCCAATTTTTTAGCTCACTAAGTGAAGTTGAGTGGAGAGGATATGCTCCAAAAAAAAGTCCAAACCAAGAGAGAAAGTCCAAAAATTTTGAATAGTGTGTTCTGGGTTATTTGCCAAGTGTATAATGCTCATGTTATCACAATAAATGAAACTGGGCCATCTGTAGACTGATGCATATCATAAAGTAGCTTATGCAACCAAGCTACCTCACCTGCAGCCATTGCTACACCCCTGTACTCAGCCTATGTGCTTGACAAGGCAACTGTAGGCTGTTTCTTGCTGCTCCAAGTGGCTGCAGCACTCCCAAAAGAGAACACATATCCACTGGTAGATCGTCTATCAGAAACACTACTAGCCCAATCAGCATCAGTGTATCCATGCAACTCTATCTGAACCCCAGTCTCATAAAATAGTCCATACTGCAATGTGGACTTCACATACCTGAGTATGCGTCTAGCTGCATCCAAATGCGGTTTCCTTGGAGCCTGCATAAACTGACTTACCAATCCAATAGCATAGCTCAAATCTAGCCTGGTATCTGAAGGAGATTTGGTCATGAGATTTGATAGCCGTTTGAACAAGCGGCTCGACAAAAAGTTTATCAGCCGATGGGAGGGACCATATCGAGTCAAAAAGAAGTTCACGAATGGGACCTATCAGCTTGACGATGTTGATGGCATGGTGACACCCGCATGCACCAATGAATATCACTTTAAATTCTTCTATGCTCGACCACCTTGAGGGCTAGCAGACCTCTCTATCACTAGAGAGGATCTGCTGGGGGAAGAAAGATGTGATGCCAAAAATTGATATTTTTTATTCAGCATTGGTATTGTTTTCTTCTATGTTTGATAAGAGTTTGAGTATCAAGTGATAGCCTACCAGCTCTCACTTATTTCTATTTTCTAAGATATTGTATGGGATTGAGAGGATGAGTGGAATGGATCATTGTAAATACCATAGGTATGGATTATAAATACCTTGGTATGGGGTGAGAGTTATTTGTGTATGGGATATTATGGGGTTTTTAGAAAATAGGAAGAGTGAGTCATATAAAGAGGTGGGCTCATGTCCATGTGTTCCAATAATATAAGAGAGGCCACATGCCAAGCATCTGGAAGGCATGTGGAGGAGTGTAAATTCAAGAGAAATCCTTCTAGAATTCCCATGTGGAATAAGGAGGATGTGGACATATGGAAAAGAGAGGGTCCCTATGGGCTCCATGTGGGGAGACTCTTGACTTTCTCAATATTTTAAGAGTTTTGAGCATCTTCTGATGGGACACATGGCAAGAGTAGCCAAAAAGGACATGGATGGTGACATATGGGCTTATGTGATGGATGGGGAAAAGAATCTATAGGCAGCAATTGTAAATGGGTGAAGGAGGGTCACAAAATCTCTATAAAAGGAGCCCTCCTCTCCCTTGTTCATCATCTCCTCCACCATTAGGCCTCATGTTGTTGTAGCTCTAGTCTCCTCAAGCCTCTTCCACGAGCCTTCTCTCCCTCTTGTAGATATTCTCTTATGTAGACTCTTGAGTCCATATCTCTCTAGTTCATTCTCTCTCCATGAGTAGTCTTGGAGCTTCCACTCCCTCTTAGTGTTTTGAGCTAATTGTAAAGGTATCTATGAAGGAGGTGAAATGTTTCCCCGGAACCTACCCATTCGACCCAATCAGTCCCTTCAAACTGCTTGATATATATCAGTTCATGTCATGTTGAGCCGCAAGATCTTCTTTCAACAATGTATCGCTCTTCTCTTTGGCATAGCCCGGCTTGCTGAGATTATGGCCTCCGCTAATCCTTTCCTTCTCCCTATGCTTGAGTACAACATCACTTGGGATGTTACCATCTTCATTCTCATATAAGGGAGGATAGTATAGTGTGGTCTCTTGGTATAAAAGCTTCTGTTAATGTCCCTTTCCTAGTGATGAATATCTCTATCACTCACTTCAAAAGCAACAGGAAGTGAAGAGGTGCATGAAGTTTATTACCCCCATGTCACAGATGCCTTTCACCGACCACGACCTTGCTCCACACAAAGTTGGAATCTCTAAAGATTGGGGGTGATCCAAGCTGAGGCACTAAAGAAAGAGGTAACACAACTACTTGAGGCAAGATTCATCTTTCCTGTTGATGATTCAGAATGGATATCTCCTATAGTTGTCACACCAAAGAAAGGAACTAAGTGGTGGGTTTGTGTGGACTTTTGTCCTTTGAATGCATGCACTAAGAGGGATCATATTCCTTTGCCATTCCAAGATGAAATATTAGACCAAGTAGCAGGGCATGAGATGTCTTTTGTATGTGATGGGTATTCTGGGTACTTTCAAATTCATATTCAAGAGGAAGATCAAAAGAAAACATCAATTGTCACACCTTGGGGAGTTTTTGCTTACAGAATGATGCCTTTTGGGTTAACGAATGCACCAGCTACATTTCAAAGGTTCATGAGTCAAGTCCTGGAGCCTTACTTGGGAAAGTTCATAAGGGTGTTTTTAGATGATCTTTGCATTTATTCTTGGCGCATAGATCACATGGAGAAGTTAAAGATGGCCTTAGCTAGGATTGATGAAGCAAAAGGGTGTCTAAATCCTAGCAAGTGTCATTTGGCTCAAATAAAGTAGCCTTGTTGGGGCATATTGTGTCTGAAGAAGGCCTACAAATAGATCCTGACAAGGTTCAAGAAATCATGGCATTGCCGAGTCCTGAGAGTGTCACTGCTGTTCGCAGAATTCTAGGAAAGAGCAAGTATTATCAACGCTTTTGTGATGATTTCACAGAGATAGTGCATCCCATGAACTTGTTGACAAGAAAAAGAGTTTCTTTTGAATGGGGTGTGGAGCAACAAGAGTCTTTCCAGCAACTTAAGGAGGCCATGAGTAAGGGCCCAATATTGAAGCCCCCTGATTGGTCTCAAGACTTTTATGTAAATCCAAGTGTATCTTTGCATTCAGTTGGTGTTGTATTGCTACAAAAAGGAGAGGCAGGTAGAATGCAACCCATCTATTATGCCAACCGACAACTTACAGATGTGGAAACAAGGTATGAAGAAGTGGAGTAGCAAGCTCTCTCTTTGGTGTTTTCAGTCAGAAAGTTTCGCTCCTATTTATGACCTCGACCATTTTTCTTCCTTACCTCTCAGTCTGTATTAGCATATCTAGTTCGCAAGCCTAATCCTGGGGGGAGATTTGAAAAATGGTTGTCAGAGCTTCAAGAGTTCTCTTTCTCTTTTGTCACTGAAAATACCACTAGGTCCACTATGGCAGATTTGCTCCAGGATGGGAGGTTCTAGGAGAAGAAAAGAAATGTAAGGAGAACATTAAAGATGAAAGGGATATACCACCAACAGCTTTTGTTTTGTATTTTGATGGGACTTTTAGTCCTTCACGCCAATAAGGAGCCGGGGGTCTTGATGAATTCTAAAGGTTAATAAGTATGGGCAAGAGGATAAGATCTTCCAGGTATCACAACTAACAATTCAGCTAAGTATAATGCTTTGATTCTTGGTCTGGAGGGGCTTCCAGGTATCACAACTAACAATGCAGCTAAGTATAATGCTTTGATTCTTGGTCTTCAAAGTCAAGTTAAAGAATTGGAAGTAAGAGGAGATTCTCAGCTTATTATAAAGAAAACGCAAGGGCATTACAAGACTAGAAGTCCTCATTTGAAGGAGTTTAATCAAAAGGCTATGGCACTATGTAGTCAATTTGATTTTTGCAAGTTTGTTCATATAAACAGAAAAGAAAATCAAAGGGCAAATGAGTTAGCTACTCAAGCCATTGTAATCCAAGAGGGTTTATACATAGTGACCCCCCTGAGGAGGTTCTAGGGTTAGAAGGAGGTTCCATGGTTAGAAGGAGGTTCCAAGGTTTAGAAGGGGTTCCAGGGTTTAGAAGGGGTTCCAAGATTTAGAAGGAGGTTCCACGGTTTAGAAGGAGGTTCCAGAGTTTAG
Organism: Dipteris shenzhenensis; assembly: GCF_047967505.1. Classification (NCBI taxonomy): domain Eukaryota; kingdom Viridiplantae; phylum Streptophyta; class Polypodiopsida; order Gleicheniales; family Dipteridaceae; genus Dipteris; species Dipteris shenzhenensis. The sequence goes on from NC_141617.1 coordinate 43,992,098, forward strand.
AAGGAGGATCCAAGGTTCAGGGTAGAGTACATGGTGGAGAACTCGTCTCCCTCGTAGATCATGGAGGTTAAGGGTTGAGGAACTTAGGGTTTAGGGGGAGCATAGGAGTGGGAGAGGAAGAAGGTGTAAGAGCATGGGAGAAAGAAGAGACAATATAATTTGAGATCGATACTTACAAATTGGACCTCCCATGATTCAGCAACCCTTGCTCCCAAATGCACATTTCCATATTGCTCCATTTGGATCCTTCATGCCTCCACGTGTTGCACACTGGAGTCTGCCTTCACTGCCTTCATTGCTTTCTTCCACTCACACTTGTGAGCGGTGTGGGGCTGGCCCCTTGGTGGTTGACCGCCCTCTCTCCTAGCAATCTCGGCTAGTTCCTACCTCTTAAGCGAAGATCTTTTATTGGCAAGTATCATAACAATCTTTGACTTGGCCCATTTATCTGTGAATTGAACATTGGGGGGATTGGGATACCTAGAGCCAACAGCAGCGAGTGTCTCATCAGCCAACTTTTCTGGCTAGTCTTTGTAGTGAATAAAGCAATCTCTGTAGTTGTTAGCAATTACAGAGTGCATGAAGGCCATGATGTCCTTCCCTCATGCATCTATCAAGATGCCTCCTATCTGAGTGATGTCATAGAAGATCGTACCATCACCCTTTGGCATGTCTACATCATCTGAATCATCGCCGCCCCCACCAATACCCCCCCCCAAAGCATTGTGCCATGCATCCCCCACCGCTCTCCTTGCTACTATGCCTGCTGCCCTGTCGTGCCGAGCTAGTACGTTGGCCACTCATAGCTGGAGAAGCGACTCTTACATGCACAGGAGTACGCTGGCCACTCGTAGTTGGAGAAGCGACTCTCGACTGCACGGGAGTACGCCGATGGCTCTGCGAGGCAGAAGGGCCTCTAGACTATAGGGGGGAAGAAGGGGCTTGGCTCTATAGCCTACTGGGCTATCTCAACTCCACTGGGCTAATCTCAACTGGTGTGGGATTGGGGTGGTTTGGAGTCTATACTACCGACTTCTGGGGGGTGTTTAGAGTACCCGTCATGTATGTGTATAACTCCCCAGGAGTGGGACGGTGCCCCAAAATGTTATATAACTCCCGAAATATGGCATTCCGAAGATCAGGTGAGGCTGCAGAGCTTCATGTCCACATGATGAACTGAAGAAAAGAAAAGAAGAAGATTACCATTGAGCATGCCCTCTTTTCCATCATGCATGCCCTCTTTCCATCATGCAAAAGAAAAAATAGAATGACAGCCTGACATTGAGCAAGCATTTACAGACTTCTACATTCTTTGAATTAGAGTGACAGAAGTTTGTATCTGCTTGCTCAATGTCAGGGTATTGAAGCTTCACGTGGGAAAAAAGAGAGAAGGAAAGAGAGGAGAAAAGAGAGGAAAAGAGAGGGGAAAAGAGAAGGAAAGAGAGGAGAAAAGAGAAAAAGATAGGAAAAAAGAGGTAAAAAGAGAGGAGAAAAAAGAGAGAAAAAGAGAGGATAGAAGAGATTTAAAGGAGAAAAGAGAGGAAAAGAGACGAAAAGAGAAAAAAATAGAGAAAGTGAAAAGAGAAAAAGAGAGGAGGATAAAAGAGAGAAAAAGAGAGAAGGAAAGAGAGGAGAAAAGAGAGGAAAAGAGGGGAGAAAAAAGATGAAAAAGAGAGGAGATAAGAGAAAAAAAGAGAGGAGAAAAGAGAGGAAAAGAGACGAAAAGAGAGAAAAAGAGAGAAAGTGAAAAGAGAAAAAGTGAGGATAAAAGAGAGAAAAAGAGAGAAGGAAAGAGAGGAGAAAAGAGAGGAAAAGAGACTAAAAGAGAGGAGAAAAAAGAGAGGAGATAAGAGAGAAAAAGAGAGGAGAAAAGAGACGAAAAGAGAGGAGAAAAGAGAGAAGGAAAAAGAGAGAAAAAGTGAGGATAAAGGAGAGAAAAAGAGAGAAGGAAAGGGAGGAGAAAAGAGAGGAAAAGAGACGAAAAGAGAGAAGGAAAGAGAGGATAAAAGAGAGAAGGAAAAAGAGAGAAAAAGTGAGGATAAAAGAGAGAAAAAGAGAGAAGGAAAGAGATGAGAAAAGAGAGGAGAAAAAATAGGAAAAAAGAGGAGGAAAGAGAGGTGAAAATAGAGGAAAGGAGAGGGGAAAAGAGAGAGGAAAAGAGAGGAACAAAGAGGAGAAAAAATACTAAAAAAGAATGCTCCATCATGCATGCCCTCCTTCTTTATCCCGCCCTCATGCTTAAGTCCAATTTTTCTCTTTCTTGGACCCGCCCTCATGCAATCACTTATTTCCATCATTCATGCAATCCCTTATTTCCATCATTCATGCAATCCCTTATTTCCTCATGAATGATTAAGGGAAAGAGAAGGGGAAGGCAAAGGGGAAGGGGAAGGGGAAGGGGAAAGGGAAGAACACACAAGAAAAATTGTCATAGCATGTCTATAGATGCATCTAACAGCGTGTCTACAGGAACAACTATCTATTTTTTTAAAAGTTAGACGCGCTGTTTGACACATCTATAGACACGCTGTTTGATGCATCTATAGACGCTCTTCGACAGATGCCTTTTTAAAAGAAGCTGAAAAGGACATGCGCCCGACCCCAAAAAGAACAACACTCTAAGTACCAAAAACGTCCCTTCCCTACATATGACAAAGGACTAATCCAAAGAGAGCAACTTCCAAAGAAGACCAACTACCAAGAGACTTACCTTGGATAGAGGTATGGAAGCTTCTTGTCCAAGTTCTTCAAAGTTGCTTCTCTTTCTTCTCTTCCTTATTCACCCTAGACTTATCTTGTATGCTTGGGGATGACTGTGTAAGCCTAGAGATGAGTATGGGTGCTTGGAGATAAGTGTGGATGCCTAGAGCTATGTCTGTTAATAGGAAAGCAAGCCACACGATGCTAAAAGTATGTAAAGGAAAGCAAGTGTGCTAAAAATAGGTTGGAAAATCAGCCTCGAGGGGGTCATTCATAATATGTAACCCTATCACGTGAGTTCAATAGAAGGATATTTTTAATATTTAAAATTTATAGAAATTAATATACATAAGGCAATTTTTAAAATGAATTTGGAAAAAATTTACAGATTTGTATAGAAAAAGGGTACATTTTATTAATGGAAAAATTACAAATAAGGGATTTTACAAATAGGCCTTGAACGCATGTGATATTGAGGGTTTATACATAGTGAACCCCTCGAGAAATCAGCTCGTAGACTGCGCGTCTAAAAGCGTGTCTAAACACGCATCTAAAAGCGTGTTTAAAAGTGCATCTAAACGTGCGTCTATCAACGTGGCTACACTATGTTTTAGACGTGCCTATAGATGCATTCCATAGTATAGACGCAGTGTTAGACACGCTTTTAGATGCTACACAGAGTTTTAATGTTTATAGCTCCTGTAGGATGTCTTCATCTTCAATAAGTAGCTCTAGTGAGGATGAATCCCTCCATATCCACCATCGTAAAATGTGGTTGGAGCAAAAAATCAAATGTATGTGTGATTGATGTCAAGGAAACATGTATCGTGCACGTGGAATTACACTCAATCATGTCTCAAAGTATAGAGAATTGGATGCGACCGTAAACATGGTAAGAGTTAAAGAGTTAAGGTTGATTGAGATACCTATGGGTGTTCATGTGCTTGATATATGATCCTTTTTTAATTTGATACAGGATGCACTGCCACACCCTCATATTTTGCCCTATGCTCATCATGAGGAGGCAAAGCATCAGTGATATGAGGTGGGATCTTTAGGAGGGACCGTTACGGACGCATGGAGTGATGGTGATAGTAGCCCTCCGCCATTACCTCATGAGGCCATGGACGAGGAGGCGTATGATGATATGGTGCGGGATTTATATATCCATAAGTCCTCAGGTAGGGATGATAGCATGGAGCAAGATTATCTTTTTACTGCAGCATCGACTCCACTGTTTGAGGGGTGAACATTCTCTGTTCTATGTACCTCCCTTGAGTTACTAAACTTGTAGACCATCAATGCAAGTTTAAATGCATTACTCAAGTAAGCTTTAAAGTCTATTTTGCAAACATGGTGAATTATGCTAGTGTCAATTACTCGAATGCTTTTTCTCATTTATGGTCTTCACATGTAGGCTATTGTGTAAAATGCTTCCAAGGGAGAATAAATTACCAACCTCAAGAGATATGGCAAGGCAACATGTGACCTCTCTTTGAGGATTAGATTACAAGCGCATCCATGCATGCGTCAACGATTGCGTTCTATTTCGTGGACCACATAAGGATGCAAGAGAGTGTCCTACTTGTGGAGAGGCAAGATATAGAGCAGATCTCAAAACTTTGGATGTGCCTCGTAAGGTTCTGCGACATTTTTCCATAATCCCTCGCATCCAACATATGTTCAAGTGCAAATCCATAGTGCAAATCCATTGTAGAGCTCATGTCATGGCATTCCTCCCATCGATCAACCAATGGCAAGTGGAGAACTCTCGCAGACACTCCTGCATGGAAGCATATTGAAGACACATGGCCAAGCTTCAAGGAAGAGCCTAGGAACTTGAGAGTTGGATTGGGTATGGGCAGTGTGAACCCATTTGGTCTCAAAAGCACCTCTTACAGTGTATGGCCAGTGATATTGGTGAATTATAATCTTCCATCCTCTATGGCGATTAAGAAAGGACATGTTATGTTATCCCTTCTAATATAAGTTAGGAGCTTTCAATAATTTAGATTGCTTATTTAATTGATTTTGTATTGGTGTAGTGTACTATGTTCAATGCTATATGGTGTGAGGGCAAGCATTTTCAAACACAACGAATTGATGATAAGAGAAACACATAAGATTGTAGCGTCATTGCTAGCTTTAAGGGAGCCAATGGAGCCATGGATGATTATTGTGGCATAATCGAAGATATTATTAAGCTTGACTTTCGACGCTTCCTTGTGTATGTTTTGGATGTAAAGTGGTTTAAGGACGTGGTAGAAAGAGGCCCTAATGCAACAATCAAACGCCATGCAAGTGGCTTTGTAATTATTGACTCCACGAAGTTTTGGCAAAGTAAGAAGGGCACACTAGTACTACTGCAACAATGTGAACAGGTATTGTACACATAAAAAAATACTCACTTTTAAATATTTGAGACCTTCGATGCAAGGAAAATAACATGATTGTATTTGTGTTTGAATTAGGTTGTCTATCAACTAATGGTGGATAATAATAGGTGGTGGCATGTCATACCTACTATGACGCCACGTTCCGAAGTGATGTATAGTACATTTACTAATACGGAGAATATGGAGGATGATCATGGCCATGGAGGTGATGATGACTGTGATACGAGAGAGGAGGATGATCATGAGATAGGAGATATAGATATTGAGGCCATTACCCATGAGGACGAGCCTACCATTAGTGATGCTGATTTCGATGAGCACATGAGTAGCACAAGTAGTAGTCAGCTGAATGTATTTGTAGATCTCAACACTGGTTTGGATTTTAAAGTAGATAGTTTGGCAAGGGTGGGTTTGCCAAAAAGCATTGATATTTTTATTAAAATTATGTGCTTTGGTAATCATGGACAATGTTTGGAAAGCAGTGATGTACATTTATCAGCCTGCACCAAAATCTCACTTTTTGTATTCTCTGTTTTGCATTTATAAAAGCGTCTAAATCCGTGTCTAATTCACAGTGTAGATGTGCTATTAGATGTGCCCGTATTTTTACTATTCTAGTAGTGCCTATAGACGCGGCCACTATTTTGCATGTTTATCAAGCGCGTCTATAGTTGCTTTGTCTTTTTGTGATTTCTATATTACATGGTTCACCATCTTTTGGCCCTTTTTTTTTACTACATGATAGTGGGGTATATAATAGTGTCGATATTTACAGACACTCATACCAACGTTATAGCAACTGAAGCATACTCACATACATATCGACGAGCATACCGATGAATATATCTATGGATATATATCGACATGTTTGTGTTGACTAAAATACTGACTTAACTACCAATGTTTTCATGTTTAGAAAAAAAAATTCAAAATATTTTATGTTGGTAAGTGTGTGGGAAAGCGCGCAACTCCTTGTAGTGCAACCATTGTAATTTCATATTTAAGCATTATATCCAATAATCTATCTTCCTCTCCCTTAGTTACATGAAATAGAACTATCTAGGGTTAGACAATTTGTCACAAACTATCCAATCGTCACTTGCAATATCATAGCATAAATGTTTGCATTTTTGTTTAAAAATTCTCCCATAGAGCTACCTTAAATATCTTGAACTGGGCAAGCTCGAGGCCTTGCACATGATCCACATCGATGCCGAACTCTGATGGAATAAAGCGCTGCACACATCGACAGAAGGCGATAAAATCACGAATCAGTGAGGCAAGCAGGAGTTAAAGCCGCTGTGATGCTAGCAGGGGATGAATGCATGCATTCCTTGATAGTTCCTACTTCCTTGATGGCAGAGATGATGTGCATCTGGTTCATTATTTGCTCTTCTGTCACTGCCGATATCACGATGTCTACTCGTTTTATCGCAGCCAAGACGCTTTCGTAATCTTCCAAGGAGCCCTGCAGGAAAACAAAAACACTCGATCATCTATGCCGTAACGGAAGAGGAGGACTGAAATAAACTTGTAGAGTGAGCATAGCAAAGAACCTCGAGAATAGTGACGCCAGCTGCTTGCAGCGAGGCTATCAAGTGGCATTTAGACCGTATGGTAGACGGTCGCACGAGGGCGAAGGTGGGTTGATGAAAGGAGGCACTGGAAAGAGCGATTAATTTTCCGATGTTGCCAGTGGCTCCGATGACCAGCACTATGCTCTTCTCGGCTTCCATGGTGACAGAGCCAAAGACACTGAGAGGCTGACAGCAAGCTCTCGTCTTATAACAAATGCAGCGCCCTTCCGTCCCCACCGCACCGATCGCCAGCCGACGCAAAGGATAGCGACGTTGCGTATTTCAACCTTTGGAGCTACATCGACGGGTTAAGACAATCAAATTCAAACAAGGCGACAGGAGAATTTGTAATTAAATGGGCTCGGTTCAATGCCCTGCATAAATTCCACGAGAAACAGGCATTGCATGAATTCCAACTTTGCACGCACAAGAGATTCAATATGACCATCAAATTCAAGCGAGGCGAAAGGAGAGTTTGTAAATGGGCTCTATAAAAGTCATATGGTAGTAAGAAAACTAAGTTGTGACTTGTATACCATTTACAATATAATATACAATCACATCGTAGTAAGAAAACTATGTTGTGATGGGCAATCACCAATCCACCAAAAAAAATATATAATCAAGTGGTTTTTTAAAATGATTTTTAGTTTTAAATTTTGATTAAATTAATTCAAATCAACATTTAAAATCAAACGATTTAAATAGCTTTAAAATCCTTTATTGCCACTATTTACGAGAGAGAGAGAGAGAGAGAGAGAGAGAGAAATCCTTTTTTCCAAGAGAGAAATGTTTGTGTGTGTGTGCATGCGTGCGTGTGTGTGTGTGTGTGTGTGTGTGTGTGAAAGAGAGAGAGAGAGAGAGAGAGAGAGAGAGAGAGAGAGAGAGAGAATAAGAGAGAGAGAGAGAGAGAAACGTAATTTAAAATTTGGCTTTAGAAAGCTACTAAAAAAACCTCAAACTACCATACAAAGGTGAACGTATTCCCACCATGAATAGGAGGGAATAAGCCATGTGTATATGAACCGAAAATAGACCACAAATATGTGGACTCTAAAGAGAGAAAATAAAAAATACTATAAGAAAATATACTAGTGAAAGGATAAAGCATGATTGGATGAGGATTGGATGTAATCATTTTCGATACAACCACTTGTAAGGCCACTCTCCAAAACCAATTTGATTAGCTTGAATATTCCATGCAACACACTATTCACCATTTTTTGGACTTGTGAAACATCTAAGGTCAAAATTGGACCAAAGAAAAGATAAATGCTATATTACTATGATTTTTTGAGCTATTATTCAAAAACAAGAATTGCTTGAAATAACCAAATACTTGCTATGATTACCTACAAAATGTTCTAAATGATTTGTTTCATAGAGTACTCTTGATCCTAAGATAAGAAAATGATCATGGGGCCAATGCAAGATTAGGTGTAGCCATTTTTTGTGAAGTTTAGGGGATATATTGCATATGGCTAACTTGTTCGATCTGCAACTTATGCATTTCCCTATGGAATTTGGCAAACTTGGTATCTAAACTAATCTACACATTTTGAACTTGAATTTGAGATCAAAAAAGCTATACAATCGGCACCTTGAATGAGATCATTAAACTATTACAAAATTTGCTACAATTCCTATGAAATATGCATCTTCGACTGTAATTGTTCTACACATATATGAAAGCAATTGTTTATTTGAAAGTGCACTACTTGAGCTTCCCACAACAAAATTGATCTTCTCTATTAATGATGTCAATTCAATATCACTCATGGCTTTTAGATCATCTTGAATAATGGAATACAATTTTATTTTTTTTGCTAAAGTCTTTTGCAACACCTTCGGTCTTCCCATCCTATCTCTTTGTATGAGGTTAGTCAACTTGGCCTTAACTTCCTTCACAACATCTCTAGATTCCTTCACCAACTGGATGCCAATGATACCCAGAGTGTAGAACACACCTCTTAAATTGTATAGCACCCTTGGGGTGTGGATAACATAAGAATAGCCTACATGGGCAATCTTGCTTGCTGAAAGGACAAGCTCCACAATGCAAACACTTAATCGTGCTATGTTCGCCAACATATGATCTTTGGGGACATACTTGTGATAGTCTCCCTTGCCAATTCTTCTCATTGGCCTCTTTGGTTCTCTCCAAGTGGGGACAAAACATGTTTTTGCATTGTAGATGCCCACCACATCTTCGAATTCTGACTACACCATCAAAGCCTATCATGTTCCTTGTTATATCATCTGTCCAAACATGGCTCTCATATTTGCTTTCTCTCCCCTAAGCACGGCTAGGGAGGTCCTGCAAAGGAAGCTCAAACAAAATATTTCCATCATACTTTACTAGAAGAGCATATTGTTATTACAATGTCCATAGATTTTTTAGTGCACTTCTTTAAGGAAGATTTTTCAAGAGAGGAACCACACTCATGGTCTTATGTGATTATTCATGTGATTGTATTTTGTCCCGACACTTTCTTACTGATGCCCGCCAAAAGCTAAATTACACCTCTGATAATGAAGGTGAATCCAAACTAGGTATCTAGATGGAACATGGTCTCCTCACCTATAAAGGGAACCTCAAATGACAAGCCGTCACACTTGCTATCAAATAGTTGATGCAAAGAAATTGAGCTCAGGGAAAGTCCAAATGCTAAGTGAAGGTATTCCCTACTAATGCAAAAACAATTTCAACTCGTGCTAATGCTAATGACTCTTTAGAGATACCACATAGGCAAGTACTAGTTAGACCTACTAGTATCCAATAGCCAAAGGAAAAGGGGTCAAGTTAGGGTTCAAAATCATATAATATTTTGAAACCCCCAATGTTTTAAGCAATGAAAAAGATCACAATGTAAGTAACTTGCACATTTTCCTTAAGAATTCTCCATCATCCTTAGGGTGCACTCCCTAAATTACAACCTTTTGAGGGTAGCTTTGCTGAAGAGCCTTTAATTGGTGTGTCTCAATTCGAGAACATATTCTAGAATAGTTTTTACTACAAAAAACAATCATACAAAAGCATGGAATAGTTGGGAAGGAAAATGGTGGACAAGTACCATACTCAGTGCATGATGCCTTAGTGCAAGGCAAGGGTAAGATCTAAAGTAAGGTTCATGGATTTAATCATGCATTGAAGGCGATAACATAAAGTAGAGAGATTATAAAGGTTTGCTAGGAAACTATATTGGGAGGCCATTTAATCTCGAGTTTGCAAGGTAGCAAGAAGCAATGGAACTATAGTTTTGTTGGCAAAAATATATGGGAGGCCATTTCATCTAGAGTTTTCAAGGTAGCACGAAGCATTGAAACGAAACGGGTGTGATTTTTTGGTGAGCTTTTTCTCATGAGCTTTTTTTCAATTTTCATGAATATTGCGAGCTTTTCATTCACCTAAGAGAGAGAGAGGGGGGGGGAGTTCATGGAGTCGGGTGCGTTGAAAGTTTGGGTTGTGGTTGCAGTTAAGAGGAGCGAGGGGAGGGAGGGGAGATAAAGGAAAGGGGGAGGGACGGGCGCATGGGTAAGGTGGCATGGAGAAGGGAGGGGAGGGGAGTTGGAACATATATTCGTTATCATAGTGGAGAACGTAGAGGGGGAACTGATAAGGTATGCAAAGAGGAGTGCAAGGAGGAGAGAGAGGATGAGGAATGTGAAAGTTATGTTCATCTACTAAATGTAAAGGGGAAGGGAGAGCATGTGGGAAATTTGTTTATTTTCAAAGTGTATAATTTGACAGATTTGACCTCATATTTGGATTCCTCGTCGAATTCCGGTCATTTTGAGTACCAACATGACCATATTCCGATAAAAATTGGAAAATTTGTGTTTTTGTCATGAATTCATTTTGACCTGTTTTGGGCGTATTTTGAGTCTGCGCTAGCGCAGACTCAAAATAGGCCCAAAACAGGCCAAAATGACAAAAATACCATTTTTTCAATTTTTATCGGAATATGGTCATGTTGGTACTCAAAATGACCGGAATTCGACGAGGAATCCAAATATGAGGTCAAAAGTTTCAAATTATACACTTAAAATGTACATATCTCCCATAGTTCCTCCCTTCTACTTTGAATATGGACATATCTTCCATAATTTTTTGCCTCCTACTTCCACTCATATCCGCCCCCCCCTTGTGCATAGTATACACTCTTCCACCCCTCCCACATGCTATGAAAATGAACATATCCTATATTCTCTCCCCCTCTTTCTAGCCTCCCCATCTTTCTTATAACAAAAACATGTATGCATTTCTAAAAAAAGCTCGCAAAAACAAAGGAAACGGTAAAAAAGCTCACATTAAAAAGCTCGCCAAAAGATTTCCCCCTATATATACATACATACATACATACAAACATTAAAAGTAAGACCCCATTGGTTTCCCATGTCATGCATTTTGTTGTCTCATGAGCATAAGAACAAGCACTTGTGTTCTTTACCTTTCTTTGCAATGGGGGTCTTGATTTTGGGGGGGTATGCCAAAAATTGATCAACAACATTATTTGATGAATATAGTTTTAGTTGATGGAGAAAATGAACATGAAAACCATATAAATTGGATCTTGCCGTTTGATTTGATATATGACATGACCCCATTTGGATATGCAAGTCCAAAGATACGGGGTACAACTTTTAGGACCTGAATGCCTAAAATAGGCAGCGCGTTAAGGCGCTGTCTATTTCATGCGTTTAGGCCTCAAAACTAGGACCCCATTGTGTTTCCAATGGGGTCCTACTTTTGAGGCCTAAATGCAATGGGGTCCTACTTTTGAGGCCTAAACGCATGGAATAGAAAGCGCGTTAACGCGCTGCCTATTTTAGGCATTCAGGCCCTAAAAGTAGGACCCCATATCTTTGGACTTACAAATCCAAATGGGATCATGTCATATATCGAATCGAACGACAAGAGCCAATTTAGATGGTTTTCATGTCCATTTTCTCCATATATCAAAGTTGTATGCATCAATATATATATCAATATATACATATATGCATCAACATGTACATATATATAGATACATACATATATATATATATATATATATATATATATACATACATACATACATACACACACACACACACACACACACACACACACAAACACACACACACACACACACACACATATATACACATATAGATATATATGTATGTAGATACATACATATATACATACTTACATGCATACAACAAAATTAGGACCCCATTGGTTGCCTATTTCATGCATTTTGTTGTCTCATGAGCATAAGAAGAAGCACTTGTGTTCCTTACCTTTCTTTGCAATGGGGATCTTGATTTTAGGGGGGGTATGCCAAAAATTGATAAACAACATTATTTGATGAATATACTTTTAGTTGATGGAGAAAATGGACATGAAAACCATCTAAATTGGATCTTGCCATTCGATTTGATATATGACATGACCCCATTCAGATATGCAAGTCCAAAGATACAGGGTGCTACTTTTAGGGTCTAAATGCCTAAAATAGGTAGCGCGTTGGCCTCAAAAGTAGGACCCCATTGGCAACACAATGGGGTCCTACTTCTGAGGCCTAATTGCATGGAATAGGCAGCGCGTTAACGCGCTGCCTATTTCAGGCATTCAGGCCCTAAAAGTAGGACCCTGTATCTTTGGACTTACAAATCCAAATGGAGTCATGTCATATATCAAATCAAATGGCAAGAGCCGATTTAGATGATTTTCATGTCCATTTTCTCCATATATCAAAATTGTATGCATCAACATATACATATATATATATATATATATATATATGTATATGTATGTATGTATGTACATGCATATATATACATACATACATACATACAAACATCAAAAGTAAGACCCCATTGGTTTCCCATGTCA
>NC_141617.1:44009651-44037151 GCF_047967505.1 Dipteris shenzhenensis
ACTACATACAATATTCCAATAGTAGTCCTAATCCCAATGATAGTACACATAATATTATTATGACCGTCCAACTTTAATCATCATTATATCTATGAATGCATATATATAGGTCTATCTATATCTATACCTATTTATTCCTCATCCAATACGTTTGCATTTATTTTTGGTGCTTTGCTTACTTTGAAACTAAAGATGTGATTTCATTATTGTTTGCATTCTTGTCAAACATTCTTGTCAAACATGAGGAGCTAGAATGCATAATAGTTGGGAGGCACATTATAATTTCTGTGCAGATTTGAGCCATTGAATAGCCTATTGATTCTGATTGTTTTCTTTCTTATTAAATCCTTAATTTGGTTATTTCACACCAAACATTGCCATATCAATTCATATTTTTTTTGTTCTAGTAATGTCCTATCGCAGCATAGTCTAGGGTTGATCATACAAGATAAATGGGTGCTCACATTTAATATATTTTTGAGAGTCAGAGGATAGTGGCTGTAGACTACAAAATCATCACTTTGAATAAATTTGGCAAGATTCTTCTGATAGAAGGAATAATTTCTATTGCACTAACAATGAAAGAAAGTTATCAAAAGGCTGATACAAGGCTCAAAATCACACTGGTGCTACTACGCTTAATAGTCATAGGCTAGTAGTAGTACTAGTGTATTTACTAAGTAGTATGCATGCCTCTCCTCATTAAAATTCATAGTCTTCAAAAATATATAATACATAAGTCAAAATATTCTAATTAGTTTTATCATCCTAATGTTGAAACTGACTTAAATTCATAGTCTTCAAAAAGGTATAATACATAAGTCAAAATATTCCAATTAGTTTTATTGTCCTCATGTTGAAACTGACTTTCTCTTCCTTCGTCTCGTATGAGCTTCAAACCTTTAATCCATTAATCTCTCAAATAGTAAGAATGGTCTTGTATTAAGAGGCGATGATATCTAAAGTGATCTACAAATACTAAGAATGGTCTTATATTAAGAGGTGATGATATCTCAAGTGTTATACAAATCGTAAGAATGGTTTTGTATTAAAAGGTGATGATATCTCAAGTGTTCTACAAATAGTAAGAATGGTTCAAGTGTTCTACAAAAGTATTAGGTACCTCTTAGTGGCTGAAGGGAAGGAGTGATGATATCTCAAGTGTTCTACAAATAGTAAGAATGGTCTTGTATTAAGAGGTGATGATATCTCAACTGTTCTATAAAACTATTAGATACCTCTTAGTGGTTGAAGGGAAGGGGTTGGAAGTATGGGCAAAATCTCTAGGAACCACAGGATGGTTGCAAGAACAATTTTGAATGTCATAAATGACACGGGTTTTTCAACATACAGGTGAACTATTTTTAAACATTCACTTCTTTCATGGTTGATAACACTTTTAATAAGAAGAACCATTTTGAATGTCATAAGTGTTGATGCAATCCCATGCTATGAAGTCTATAGACAGTTTTTTTTCCCCACAGATGGGTGAAGTGATGTTTATGTTACTAAGTTCAACATATCAAGCAACGCATTTGTTTTGATTATTGAAGGAGTTTGATAATAAGACCCATTTCAAATGCAAAAGAATTGTTGTATCAGTAATGGAATCCGCTTTGGAGTGGAAATTCGGTTTCTTTCAAACCCACATACTAAAGTTGCATAATGTGAGTATGGTTCCAATTGGAAGTTAAGGTAGACTATAATTCGCAATATTGGTATAGTTACACATAGTAACATAAGTTTTATTTTCGAGAATCTTCCTAAATAGTGGTTTCCACAAAGCTATGTTGAGTACCTCGATAAGGAAATTGTGGAAAAGCTTGCTCACTTTTTTGGGCCCGCTCACTTCTCCTCGCTCGCTCTATCGACTGCCTCGGGGGGGGTTATTATAATCCCCCCCCCCACCTGTTGCATGCGTAACAGGTGGGGGTGGGGGGGGGTAATAATACCCCCCCCACCTGTTGCGCTCACAAGAGGTTGGGGGGGTATTATTACCCCCCCACCTGTTGCGTGTGCAACAAGTGGGGGCCCCCGCCCTCCCTTCCCTGCCTCCCCTCCCCCTTCCCCGACCGTTAACCCCCCTCCCTCCTCTCCTCCCGCCCTCCCGTTGCCCCCTCCCCCTTTCCCGCCTCCCCTCCCGTTGGCCCCCTCCCTTCCTCCCTTCGCTCCTTTCCCCTCTCCTCCCACTTCCCCCCCTCTTCTCCCTCTTTTTTAAGGTGAGAAGCGGTGAGGAGGACGGGAGGGGAGGGAGGAGGGAGAGGAGAGGGCAGTCGGGAGGGAGGAGGCAGGCAGGGAGGTGGGAGGGAGGAGGGAGAGGAGGTAGGCGGGGAGGCGAGAGGGAGGGAGGAGGGAGAGGAGGCAGGCAAGGAGGCAAGGAAGGCACAGACGGGAGGGGGAGGTGGGAGGGAGGAGAGGGGGTCGACGGGAGGGCGCAGAGGGGAGGGGGAGGCGGGAAAGAGGAAGGGAGAGGCAGGATGGCAGGGAGGCGAGAGGAGAGGAGGGGGTTAACCCCCAACCTATTGCGCACACAATAGGTTGGGGGTTAATCCCCTCCCCTACCCTAAGCCCCCAAAGGGCTTTAAATTTTTATTTTATTTTTAAAGGCAAAAAAATTAATTTATTTTAATTTAAAAAAGAAAAAAAAGATGAAAAAAAATTAATTAACTTAATTTATTTTAAAAAATAAAAAAATTTAAAATAAATAAAACTTAAAAAAAATTTTAAAAATTAAATTAAATTTTAAATATAAAAATAAATTAATTAATTAAATTAAATTAAAATAAAATAATTCAAAAAAAGGTGAAAAAAATTAATAAATTTAATTTAATTTTAAAAAATTTAAAAAGTAAAAATAAATAAAACTTAAAATAATATTTAATTAGAAATTTATTTAATATTTTGAGTTTGAAAATCATTGTAATTCTCATTTTTTATTTTTGATTGTTTTTCAAAAAACTATGGCTTCCAGTTTTGGTTCCAAGGTGTCTTTCAAATACCTTAAACATGCTTGGTATTTTATGGAGCGCAAATCAAAGTATTTTTTGGTGATCACTACAGAGAATGTGTCAAGCGTGAAATATTCTCCAGAGGTAGTAAGAAATGGTGGCATGGTCTCAAACATCAACATTAAAGAAAAAATTTTGATAGAAGTTGTGTGCAAAGGAAAGAATGACGAGGTGGTTTACAAGTTACGAGTTACACACAAGCACTTCTTGAAGCCCTTACCAGATTCAATTGAGGGATCCCAAGAATTACTTAATGCCTTAGAGGTATTGAAGAAAATGTGGGATGCATTTTCAAGTGGTGGTGTTGTACCTTGAGCAGCAGTAAGTGCAGTAGTAAGTACTCCATCTATAACATGTAACCCTCAAGTTGTACCACCAATATCTGTGGCGATAACTACGGTAACTCCGGTAAGAGTAACTACAATATCTACAGCAGTAACTACAGTATCTCCAACTGTACCTACACCATCAATTGCTGCAACTACAGAAACAAGAAGAAGTGATCGTGGAGCAGATTCAAGTTCTACAACTATTCCCAGAAAGAGAGCAAAAATAACTCCTACTCCACGTGCAGAGCGTTCAAGTGTAGATTATTTAAAACCAGGCAAAAAATTGGATAGCGATGAACAGGAGGATCCGCAAGAAGAAGATACAAGTCTCGAAGACTTTTTTATAAGGTAGACTTACATCCTCCAGAGGATGAGGGGTACATTTGGGGATTTTCACAATTCAGTGTGGCCACAATGCTTATTGATCAAGCTTCGTTGTTCACAAATCAAAGAAAGCTAGATAAGACATTTGCACACAAATTGTATGAAGATACAAGGAAAACAAGAACTCCAGTTGCCACTAATATCACTCTTCGTCCTATGGCATTTAAGAGACTTCCTACATTGCCTGATGTCACATTTCAAAAGCGCATGGACTTTCTTGATGCTTTTGAGAACTTTAGAAGGAGTGACTTTGTTCGTGGAGAGGCTTTGTACCAAAGCCGATATGGGACTGACATCGAGAAGAGATACATGCTGGCAAAGAATAGATTCTTGGAAAGATGCAGGTTTGAGCCCATTGATGGGCAACACTTTTGTGAAGCTTGCAGGATCGGCCTTGATGAGGGAAGAAAAGGAAACTTGCCACAGATTGAGTGGATGGAAAAGTTTCAACGGGTCATTTGTCATGTATGCATATTTAACGATGACTCGAAGTACATTCTAGAATTAGAAAGGCTGAATTCTGCTCCATTTAGGTTGAAAAAAAGCTCCTCTTTCTGAGATCTTGACAAAGGCAAGGGAGTTATGGATGGGCTATGGAAAGCCACAAACAGTGAAGGGCAGGAGACCTACATCTGAGTACATGGCAAAGAGGACTCGATTCTATAGATGCTTGAAAGGTGTTGTAAGCAATACGCAAGGCATACCAAGTAATAAGGTTGAGGCAAAGGATTTGAACACCGCTGTTGCAAGATACAGGGATGTTACTTGCATTGTCTTCTGCAAGGACTCAGTGTTTCAGAGCATGGTGGATGTTTGCCAAGCATATGAAATAGGGAAGATATCCTTTGAGGCACCAGAGCACACTGCAACTCAGAGGAAAGAAATAAAGAAACCGATGTCTATTGTTTGGTGGAGAGCATTAAGGTCTGTTCCAGATGCAATAACGGAAGAAGTATGCAAGAAAATCCTAAGTGGTGACTGCTTCTTTGGAAAGAAGAGCAAGCATAGCAACTTGGATGAAGTGGTCACCTGAATGATTCAAAGTGAGGCTGCTCTCTCGGCACTATTTTTTTTATTGAAATCTGATGATGAGTTAGCTGGCAAGTCAATTGATGTGGATAAGAAGAAAGCACTTAGCCTAGGACAACTCCTTGATAAGACATGGGCTAGAAATTGGTTGGCTTTAATGGATGCAGATGCCACACCAACAAAGGATCTAAGAGCTAAAATGCCAAAGGTTGTTGAGACAGAATATATGGACATCAAGAAAAAGGCCTTGCAGTCCACTGCCCAAGGTAGAGCAATTGGTGGTTTAGATGATGGTTCTCCATTTAGCTTCTCCTATGATATCCCGCTATCAGAGAATGATACAAAATTTGCATACATCAATGGCATTGATACAGAGCATTTCATAACAATGAGCGGTCATGCTTGGGAGAAGCCATGTGTATTTTTCATAGATGAATTGAAGACGAGGGTAGTGAGTCTGAGAGTGATGATTCTAGCTCAGGTGATGATGAGGATGAAAGCTCTGCATCCGATGACTTACACCAAGAAGAAATCTGCACAAAGAATAAGGGCGATCAATTGTCAACTAGAGTCAAGGAGGTTCCACTCATCATACAGGAAGGCTCGTGGCAGCAAGAAGTAGTAGTACAGCACGTCATAGGAAAAGGTAAGACTAAAGAGGTGGAAGCACTTCCCTTGAAATTAAAAGTGAGGAAGGCATCCTTGATCTTGGGTGAAGGACATGCAAGTGGATCAAGCAAGGAAGCCTTACTCAAAGAAGGTATGGACGAGGCAAAGCATGACCAGGAGGAGTTACCAGGAGGCATAGATGGTTCTTCAACCATGACCTTACAGACTCCAGAGCAGCAGCCTACTAGTCAGGAACCTAGTAGCCAGGTCCCTACTCACCAAGAACTTGGTCATGAGACTCTAGAGAGACTCTAGTGCAGCCTACTCGTTAGGTGCTTGGAACTAAAGAGAAAACTACTGAGGACCTTGCTACTGAGACTCCAGTCTTAGAGCAGCCTATTAGTCAGGACCCTAGTAGTCAAGGGCCTGGCATTGAGGACATTGGTACTGAGTAACATGATGGCTGACGGCTTTGTAATCACAAGTTTTGAACTTCTATGTAAAGCGAATATCTAATAAAAAGTTTACTACTTTTTTTATTTCTTTACTTTCATTATTGTGTATAAAGATTGTTTATGAGGTCCATTTTATTCTTAATGGTGTATTTTAAACTTTATGTCAAATGTATTTTTATAGTTAAGGGAGTTTTTTAATACCAAGTGAGGTGTATATGTACACCACTTACACATAAAAGGATTTATCTACACCACCTTTCTAAGGGGTTTATGTACACCACCTTTCTAAAAGAAATGGTCATAAAGGGTGTGCACACCACTTATACATAAAGGTGTTTATTTACACCACCTTTCTAAGAGAATTGGTCATCTATTATTGGTCATCTATTGATGTTCTTAGGTGATAGTAGCTCAATTCACAAGAAGTTATGAAGATGTTTATGTAGACCACCTTTGTAAGAGATTTTTGTGAAGTTATGAAGATGACCACCTTTGTAAGAGATTTCGTTATGCATTGATGTTCTTAGTACTTAATCATCACTTTACACAAGTCCAAAAATTTTGAATAGTGTGTTCTACCCAATCTGAGTCAAAATCCGGTCAAGGTGTTGCCCTTGGTATAGGTGATGCCATGTATTTTAGCACCCGCATCCCTGCCCTCCAATGGTTCTCCTGGGGCTTATTGGAAAACCTGCTTAGTACACTAGTCGCAAAACTGATGTCTGGTCGCATGTTGCACAAGTAAATCAAACTGCCCACAAGCCTTCTGTACTTTGCTTCATCCACCAATGGTGATGAATCCTCATTTGAGAGCTTTACGTCAACCTCCATAAGGGTGCCAACTATCTTGCATTCAGCCATGCCAAATGCCTTCAGTATCTCTCTAGCATACTTCAGCTGTGAAATGAAGATCTATTTTGGCTCTTGCCAAACTTCAATCCCCAAACAGAAATGCATCAGCATTTCAAACTCTCTTCCTAGCAAATGCTTTGTTTGCGAGATCTCTTCATGATTCCCTATTATGACAAGGTCGTCCACATAAAGGAACACGATCATACACCTACCTCCTCTATAGATATACAAATTTGCATTGGATGGGCTCCTCCTAAACCTGTTTTGCAGAAAGTAGGCATCAATCCACTGGTACCACGCTCATGGGGCCTGTTACAACCTGTAAAGTGCCTTCTTCAGTTTACAGACTTTACCTTCTGAACCAGGAATCACAAAACCTGGTGGTTGTTCCACGTATACCTCCTCCTTGAGATCTCCATTTAGAAAGGTGGATTTTACATCCATCTGAAACAGGGGCCAACTTTCTTGTGCTGCTAAAGCCAAAACACTACGAATTGTGGTTAGTTGAGCTGTGGGAGCAAAAGTATCCTGATAATCAAAACCATGTACCTGTGCGAATCCTTTTGCCATGAGCCGAGCCTTGTACTTATCCAACATGCCATCGGACTTGTACTTGGTCTTGTACACCCACTTGGTGCCAATTACCTTGCGTTTTCATGGTTGATCCATAAGGTCCCAAGTGTTGTTCTTCATTATGGAGCCATACTCCGACTACATAGCCTCCATCCACCTATCATCACCCTGTGCCTCTTCAAGACACTTGGGTTCTTTAGCACGGATCACCTCTATCATCAAAGCATAGTTGACCAAGTGTTCCTGTGCCCTTCTTTACTCCTCTAATCTCTTGGACCGGCGGTGTTTGGATGATTCCTCCTCAATGCTTGGAGCTTCTCTGCCGTCCAAAAGCTACTTTACCCACTTCAGGAATGGCCATTGCCGTTGTGGTTTTGCAGGCTCTTCTTCCTCTTCTTTATCTTGAATCCTCCCAAGCACCGTTAGGGGAGTTCGGTCTACTATTGGTGGTTGTACTGGATGGATATCCTGGTCCTAGTTGTCTAGGAAGGAAGCATCCTCCTCCAATTGATGCGGCTGTTCTGAGAAGACCACATTGCGACTTACTATTACCTTCTTTGTAACAAGATTATAGAGACGGTAACCCTTTGCCTCTTCACTATAGCCCAAGAAAATACACTTCCGGCTCTTCGATTCCCATTTGGTCTTGTTAGCATCAGGGACATGCACAAAACAATCACATCCAAAAACTCTGAAATGTGCAGCTGAAGGTTTCTTACCAGAAAGGCCTGTAGTGGAGTCATCCCATTCACAGCCTTCGTGTAGCTATGATTCAGAATGTAAACTGCCGTGTTACATGCTTCAGCCCTGCCCATTTCGTAGATGACGTGCATCTTGCACTCTGCTACTTCATTTTGCTGTGATGTATGTGGCGGGGGTTTCTGCCTCTTGATCCCATGACTTTTGCAATAACTTTCGAATTCACTTCATGTGAACTCACCACCTCTGTCTGATCTTAACTTTTTCACCTTCCTCCCCGTTTCTTTCTCGACCATTACATGCCATTCTTTGAACTTACTAAAAGCCTCATCTTTAGTCTTCAGGAAGTATATCCATATCCTTATACTGTAGTCGTCGATCAACGTCATGAAGTAGTAGGAACCACCCAAAGCTTCTGTCTCTATCTTTCCATAGAGGTCCATGTGAACAAGCTCTAGAGGAGCCTTTGCCCTGTTGGCCTCTTTAGGAAAGGGATGCCGATGCTGCTTGTCCATCATGCAAGCTTCACATACATCAGGCAGATTTGTAATTTCTGGTAGGTCTGCAATCATTCCACTTTTATGCATCTCCTTTAAAGAACTACGGTTGAGATGACCAAACCTCTCACGCCACAGCTTAGTATTGCTCACATCGGCTTGAGTACTAAAAGCTGAGAGTTTGTAGATGTTGTTGCGCCGTGTACCTTTACCAATGACCTTCCCTTGAAGATCCAAAATCTGTGTGCCATTCTTATCGAATTGAACTTTGAGGTCCCGATCTATGATCGCAAAAATGGACAACAAGTTCCTCTTGATATCTGGCACATAAAGAACATCGGACAACTGTTTCACAACTCCATCTGACTTGAGAGCAATCATACCTTTTCCTTTTGCTGGACATTTTGCATCATTGCCGACTCGGGGGGGTCAGTCATCATATGTAACCCTGTCACGTGAGTTCAACAGAAGGATATTTTTAATATCTAAATTTTACAGAAATTAATTTACATAAGGGAGTTTTTTAAATGATTTTGGGAAAATTTTACAGATTTATATAGAAAAAGGGTACATTTTATTAATGGAAAAATTACAGATAAGGGATTTTACAAATAGGCCTTGAACGCACGTGATATTGAGGGTTTATACATAGTGACCCCCCCGAGATTGCCGACTACTACCAGGATGTCATTCCCTACCGAATGTAGAGAGGTATACCAATCCTTTTGATTGGTCATGTGGTTCGATGCACCACTATCAGTAATCTAAGGCTCATCCACAGGTACATGAACTACCTCCATGCAAATCTCCTCAATTGCTACAAATAGCTCTACTGGTACTGCCTACACGCTGTTGCTGGACTCTTTCTTTACTGCGTTCTTCTCATCTGCAATCTTCTTCTAGCACTCATTCTGCTTGTGCCCTACCTTGTTGCAATAGAAGCACTTGATCTTCTTCTTTCTCTTTTTATCATTAGAAGAAGATGGGTTTCCAGAGTCCTTACCCTTACCCTCCCCTTACCTTTCTTTGATCTAGTTAAGAAAGCCGAATCTTCTCTAGTCCTTGTCTTTGAACACATCTCCTCCTCCAGAAGCATCGCGCTGAAATCCTCAAAGTTGAGGGGTGGATTTCTGTTCTGCGTCTTCAGCACCATAACAAGACCGTCGTACTTTGGTGGGAGAATCTGTATGCAGCTTTGTGCTAGATTCTTGCTGGTGATGGTGATGCCAATCGCAGTCATCTAATCATGCAGACTCTTCACCGTAGTGATGAACTTCTCTACCATTTCAGACTCAGATAGTTTCTCGTTTGCGATTTGAGTCTCCATATTCTGAATCTGCGTCTGATTCGTGGTCTTATCCTAATTTTTCAAGACCGTCCATGCCTCCTCCGTTGTGGTGACATGTTGAGTTAACACCATGACAGAATCACTTACACTGCAGACAATAGAACATAGTGCATCTACATTTCTTCTTGTCCACACGAGAATCTAATCCACACTTGGTACTATCTCGCAATCACTTACATTGCAGACAATAGAACACAGTGCATCTGCATTTCTTCTTGTCCACACGAGAATCTAATCCACAGTTGGTACTATCTGTTGTCCTACGTTGGTTGGATTCGGTCTCGCAACCGGCTTCACATCCACCCCAGTAGCAATATCCCAAAGCTCGTATGCACTTAGGAGGGTCTTCATATTGAGCTTCCAGAGTGCATAGTTAGTGCCGTCCAACTTTTCGCTTTCGTCGAACGGTGGGATTCGCAGTCTTGTGGGCTGGGCCATCTCTCACAATCTGCTCGCAAACAGAAACACACTACCAAATCTTCTTGCTAGAGCCCAAGCTCTGATACCATGTAAGAAAATTATACAACGTCTGTGCTCAACAGATAACAGGATCTCGTATGCAAGAGAGAAAAGCAGATAGTATGGAGAATCAAAAATTTGATTACTGTAAAACTGATACAATAGATGGCGCTACCTCCCAGCCGTGCGCTCCTGTGTGAGAAGCTTCGATGGCATGCTAGAAACAATAGAGGACGGAGGCTGGATGCTAAGGAATCATGGTTGCTATAGCCAGTGATGATGATGGGCTTCACAGGCTTGCTCTTATATAGCCATCACTCGTAGTTGGTTAGACCCAATTGGGAGACCAACCCAGTCGGCCCAAAACAGCCGACTGGAGGTTGGTCCCGAAATAGGCCACTAACCACATGTTAGAGCCGTGGCACACAATAGAGCAATTCACCTATGTTTTCCATTCAGCCCAGACCATCCGGGATCATCTCGGGCTCCAAACGGGCCCCGCAATCCGAGAGTGGGCTGCCTCGAGAAATGCTCCATCTACCCTCAATGCGGTCAGTCATGGGATGCCTTTCCGCACTTGCATGTAGCCTAGTTGGCAATGTGCCAACTCTATCTGAAGCCGTCCAGCCATCAGGCCACACATGGCCCCCATCTAGTGTCCAAACCAGGACCTACCGGATAACCGAGCTACTCAAATGCCTTCTCCCTAACATGTGCACCCAATAGCATAACTTGTGCACTGAGTAGAATATCTAGTACGTTGAGTAAGGTGCCATAGAACATAAGCTAATTAGCTTTAAATAAATGTCAAATGGGGTTTGCCATGGTAGGAGAACACTATCACATGTTAGATATGCTCAATGCCCCACCCTCCTGGTAACCACCACTAGTCTAATGTGCTCAAGTTGTAAGGCCCCCATATGAGAAGAAGCCATGTGTGAGCCCGGGACACTAGATGGATCCTGACTTGCATGTCAGATGAGGTCTATCAATGAGACCCTTGATGGTAGAAAGGTGATTGTGTGGGAGCCCCTTATTCTTGCTGGGGCCTAGGGGCTAGCTGGCCCCCAGCTGGGGAGTCCTAGAGAATATTCCTTGAATATTCCATGGACGACTAGTTGATTTCACCGACTAGGTTGACTGGTCGGCTCCACCGACTAGGTCGATTGATCGACTCCACCAACTACGTTGATCTGACTACCGCCCTCATAGCTATAAAGAGGCGACCTCCCCAGTCCATTGTATCATATCATTTCAGATCAGATCAGATCTTCCAGCTAGTAGCTCTTCACCTAGTATCTCTCTAGATCACCATCTAAGCTCCACTGTGGGTGTGCACGGGTGGACGGAGCCATCATCTGTACTACATCAATATTGAAGGAAAAGTTTGTTCCTCTCCAGTTTGTTGTGTACTCTCTATTCTTTGTTCAGTTTCTGTTCCACTGCGCCGTGCAATTTGACATGGTATCAGAGCCCAGGCGGCTCTAAGGATTGAAGAATAGAAGAGAGGCGAGGGCTTCAATAGCATATGGAGTGATGGCAACAGGAAGCCAGGAGCTGCTGCTGCACCAACAATCCAGGCGTTGAGGATTCGCCCACCAACCTTCACTAAAGGCAAGCTAGATTGTCTAAACTATACTTTGTGGAAGTTTAAAATTACTGCTATTCTAGATTCATATGAGCTTCTAGAGACAGTACTAGGGACTGGACCCAGAACCACAAGGAACCCCTGACCCAGCAAATCCGGGGAGTATGATAAACACCTATTTCATTAATTTTGGACTTTTTGTGTTGTTTTTGGACGAAGCCCAAAAATCCTTCCCAAATGAAAACTTTACTTTATGAAAATATCCTTTCCAAATCAAAATTTTACTTTCTGAAAATATTCTTCCCAAATCAAAAGTTCACTTTGTGGCACTATCATATTCACATAAAAATATTGTTTTTTCAATCTATACTTTTGCACCAACATGCAAGAATTTGAAATAATCCTATATTAGAAATTCGAGCTATATCTAAGTTATTTGTTAATTTAATTATTTTTAATATTTTTCCTTGACGTTTTTCCTTCCCAAATCAAAAGTTCACTTTGTGGCACTATCATATTCACATAAAAATATTGTTTTTTCAATCTATACTTTTGCACCAACATGCAAGAATTTGAAATAATCCTATCTTAGAAATTCTAGCTATATCTAAGTTATTTATTAATTTAATTATTTTAAATATTTTTCCTTGACGTTTTTCGTTGACGTGATAAATTTATAAATCCATGAAAGGAGACTTAAATATTTCATGAAAATAACATTGTTACTCGGCAATATGCACAAAATTTAACAAAACTTTTAATAAATAGAAAGAAGACATGATGCCATAAGACCCAAGTTTTGTATTGAACCAAAGAGGTATAATAGCAATTATAGCTTTCTTTATATGATTACATTGAGAGACGTTGCTTTTAGCTAGAGTCTTTATATCCAAAATGATATAGATTGAACATATGTTTACAATTTAAATTGTTGCTCTTAAAGAGCCTCAATTCGTGCCATCTGCATAATTTGACACCTCATTGTCTTATTGCTCAATGTCACGACAGTCCCTTGCCAGATGCCATCTGCATAATTTGACCTAGGCTTGTCTTGCCAAGCCTTGCCCCTTGGGTGCATTGACTCCCCATTGTCTTATTGCTCAATGCAATAGTCCCTTACCAGGTGCCATCTGCATTAACTCCCTATTGTCTTGCCAAGCCTTGACCCTTGGGTGACATCCAGTGCAAAATACAAGTGCCATCTGCATTAACTCCCACAAGTTATCTTGCCAAGCCTTGCCCCTTGGGTGCATTGACTCCCCATTGTCTTATTGCTCAATGTGATAGTCCCTTGCCAGGTGCCATCTGCATTAACTCCCTATTGTCTTGGCAAGCCTTGACCCTTGGGTGACATCCAGTGCATATTTTGACTCTCATTTGACATAGGAGGTGATGACTCTGATTATAATTGTCTTGGATTGGCTCCTTGCCTGGTACCCAAATAAAATCCTTCAATGGACTTCAATACAAAGATTTAATCATGGACATTCTTCATTTGCGCTGTCTCCTTCTACTTCCTCCATGGCGAGCATCCTCAAAAATTCGTGTATATGCAAAATAGTTTGCTGTGGTATTTTTATTTTTCCTTCTACCTCATATCCCATGTGCTTCTTTGATTTCTTTGCCCTTGAATGCCAAGACACTATGATTGTCTCCGTCGAAACTTGAGAGACCGCTTCATCATTTGGGACCCACTCCTTCATTATACAATTAGTATATAATGTGTTGTTATCCATATTCTCCTTCCTGCCCTTTCGCTCATACCATACCGCTGTAAATGTTGGAGCTCTCCCTTGGTCATCTCTTTGCACATCAACGTGGGAGTAATGATACAAGTTCATTTTCAAAGACTGGAGCTGGGCGCAAATCGTTATGAACATTTGGCCAAAACATATTGCATTCTTCCTTGACATCCTTTGAGCCTTGCATTCTCTCAAGATCCTTTATTAAATTTCGTGTCTTGTTAATTATAGTGGTAGTGTGTTCTCTCCAAGTAGGCTTCGAATCAGGATGTCTCCGAAGCATTTCCTCTCTGTATGTAATAAACGCTTTTAATCCATCTATTTCACAATTAGACCTCTCATTAAATTCTTGTATAGGAGCCCATGTTGGATACCTTTCCTTACTGGGAATTGAAGTTAAGAGACTGTAAGGTTCTTCAAGTTCCCATTTTGTATCATGAGAATACTATTGCCATTGCATTATGGGTTTTTCATCTTTTTAAAAAAAACGAAAGTAGTGTGGATTGGTATGACCTGTCAATGCATCACCACCCGTTTGTATGAAAGGTAGAATGAAGCTCTTCCAATCATACATTCTTTCGAGCCTCTCACATACTGTACTTTCCTTACGACCACCAACTTGCCTGCCACATCTTCTTACCAAGTCATCTATTGTCTCCACATCCTTGCATTTAAGCTCCCTTGAGACTGTGCTAAAAACCTGATCGATATCCTCATGTGTATGCCCAACATACAAAAATCCACATTCGACCTCATTGAAGATTCGATGAGCAACTAGCATGGAGCAGAATGCAAACATGAGTACATTCTTATTTTCTCGCCAGCAATTATCAGCTTGTATTTTCAAAGTCGGTGGCAGGCGACCTTTTTCTGCATGTACATTGCGAATTGCCTTCATAATAGATGTTACAACTTGATTGCTATCATGTAGATGCAAGGAATCAATCCATATATCTGCAAAGAACTTAATTCCATGCACTAACACTCCACATAGATGTGTCTTTAGAAAGTGCTTTCCTTGTAATTTAGGTGGAGTGGCAACAAGACGAGGCAATGTTGTTGTATTCTGATCCATGCCATCTACAATAAGGCACATGTAGTCATCAGGATGCAAAATAGCTTGCTCCTTCCAAAATGCATATTTTTGTCTGGAATGTCGAATAAGGTCATGATGAGATTTTTGGTTTTTTTTGTATAATTCCCTTTGATTTGGACATGTTGCACTCTCAATCGCTCGCTTTAAATCATCACAGACATTGCACTTTGACATTTTTTGCCTCCTTGGGATTTTAACATATCCAAAGTTCTTCTTCCAAAGAGTATACAAAGTATGAGAAGAAGCTACGGCATCCCCTCTTTGCCTTTGCTTTTTTGCAATAGAGTCAAATACTTCGAGATTTGTCAAGCCCATTGGAAGGTGCATTTCAGTGATCACGTCACCGTTAGGGAGTTTGGTAGATATATGGGGTTGAGGCAAAGCATTTTCATGTATGAAGTCTTGCAAAATTGCTGCTGCCCTGACAGTTGAGATTCTTGATTTGGACCTTCCTCTATTACCATGAATGCTAAATTTGTTGCCGCCCTTTGCCTTGGTGACTAAATCAAAATATGTACCATGGGATAATCCAGTAATATTGCGATATGCCTTATTGCAAATCCTTTTTCCATTTACGAGATGTTTTACCTTTTGTCTTGAACTTATTCTTTTATTGCCATTCTGAAGAAAGCAAGAGAGACTTGTGAGAAGGTATTCATTTCTTTCGCTTCCTCTTCTTTGCCACACGTGTCCTCTACATTCCCTGATGTCTGCAAGATCAATGAAGCGCATACATCTTCGCTTGCAACATAGATATCCCAATGCATTTAACATGTTCTCCTCCTTCATTACTCTCTTCCTCTTTGGTTGCTTTTGTGGATCTGCCTGGATTCGCTTTCTCTTCATGCATATGTATGATCGTTTTCGTTCCTCGTGCACGTTGTTATATGTATTTATGCACTTCTTCTCCTCACATTTGTTTGTAACCAAGCATCCATGATTGGTCGTTGCATCCTTGTTCATATCACAATCAAAGTTAAATACTGAATAATCCTCTGTTGATCTCATCCTCGTTTTTAACATACTCTTAGGACCATTCAATGAATTCAATATTCTACGAGAGTATTGAGAACCTTGAAACTCTTCCACTCCTGAGAGAACATCACTCATTGGGACATCTTGCATGGCTTTCACAAATCCACAACCTTGATTGACACCAGGTTTGTTAATATGCATGAACTCATCCACACTTGACAAGACATCGCTATTGAAACCTTTGCCCTTCTCACTGTGCAAGAATTCATCCACCCTAGATAAGGCTTCGCTTCTAAAATCATTTTGTTTCTCGGAACCAATGAACTCATCCACTCCAGATAAGATGTCACTTCTATAATTGAGTATATTGAAATCATCCACATTTGAAGTGATAGATCCTGGCACATGGGCATGCTTTTTAGGTCCTTTGATATTGTAGTATACGTTGTCTTTATCATTGAAAACCACGTGCCTCTTTCTCATGTTTAAAAATTGCATGCTCCATCTCATATTCTTGCCTACCTCATAGTAGGGATCACATAAGAATGTTATGTTATCAACCATACCATCATCAGTGACTTTTAGAATCCTCATCTGCGCAAATGACCATTGCTCCAGTTGTTCAAATCCCAATACTTCGCCTTCTGCTACAGTCTTATTTGCAAATGATCTCATTTGTAAAATGTCCCCTATAGTAAAATCCAAGGTGGTGCACTTTGTATTCTTGATAATGTCTGTTGCATAAGTCTCATCTTTGTCCCATGCTATAAATGATTTGTTGGATGTATTGTAGGGCATAACATCTCCAAGTGTTTCCATATCTCCACATTTATGCTTTAGCTCAACATGTGCGCTAAGAATCTTTGATACAGTAACTGCCACCTTATCTTCGCCAAGTCTTCGAAAGTGGCAAACTGAATTGGGATCACTATCATGGATTGTAGCAAATGCAACTACTTCTCTTTTGCTACATAAAATCACATCCATCCCTGGAACAAAATCTATAGCCATCTCCTTTGTGAGAGTCCTTCGCAAGCAAGCTGCAGTAGCAACAATTACATAAATATTAGTCTCTTTTTAATAATCTACTCATTTATTATAATTTTTAATTAGTACTTAATTTATTGGTGGGAGAAGTTATCCGATCAAGTACTCATCAGATGGACATGCCAAGTTATCCTTTGCATGGTCAATCAAGCATTAAATACTATTTTTGCTCTAGTGTCATGCACATCCGTAAAAAAACATGAGCCTACTAGGTATGTTATCCAATCAAGCACTAATGGGATGCGTGTGCCACTTTGCATGTAAGTGAATTCCACATAGTTGAGGTGTACAAAAAGAGTTGTGCCCATCGGATATGCTTTGCATGGTCCATCGAGCATTAAATACTATTTTTGCTCGTGTCATGCACATCTGTAAAAAAAACACGCTGCTAGGTGTGTTATCCGATCAAGTACTTATGCGATGGGAATGCCACTTTGCATGTAAGTCAATTCCACCTGGTTGAAGGTGTGTGCAAAGTATTGTGCCCATCGGATATGCTTTGCATTGTCGATCAAGCATAACACACTGTTTTTGCCTTACTGTCATGCACAACCATATAAAAACACGGCCATAGGTGTGTTATTCAAATAAGTACTTATCAGATGGGGGCTCCACTTTGCACGCAGGTCCTTTTTAACTACGTTGAGGTGCGTGCAAAGTATTGTCACCATCGGATATGATTTTCATGGTCAATCACGCATTATACACCATTTTTTCCCTAATGATACGCACATCCGCAAAAAAACACGCTATTAGGTGTGTTATCTGACCAAGTACTTATCGGATGGGTGTGCCTCATTGACAACATTTCAATACCACCTAGGTTGAGGCATACGAAAAGTTTTGTGCCCATCGGATATCCTTTGCATGGTCGATCGAGAATTAAATACTATTTTTACTCTAGTGTCATGCACATCCGTCAAAAAACACGCTGCTAGGTATGTTATCCGATCAAGCACTTATGGGATGGGCGTGCCACTTTGCATGTAAGTGGATTCTACCTAGTTGAAGGTGTGTGCAAAGTATTGTTCCCATCGGATATGCTTTGCATTGTCGATCAAGCATAAAACACCGTTTTTGTCTTAGTGTCATGCACATTCGTCAAAAAACGCAGTCCTAGATGTGTTATTCAAACTAGTACTTATCGGATGGGGGCTCCAATTTGCATGCAAGTCCGTTTCAACTAGGTTGAGGTGTGTGCAAAGTATTGTCACCATCGGATATGATTTGCATGGTCGATCACGCATTGTACACCGCTTTTTCCCTAGTGGTATGCACATCCACAAAAAAACACGCCCTTAGGTATGTTATCTAACCAAGTACTTATCGGATGGGTGTGCCTCTTTGACAACATTTTCATACCACCTAGGTTGAGGTATAGGAAAAGTATTATTCCCATCGGATATGCTTTTCATGGTCCATCGAGCATTAAATACCATTTTTGCCTTAGTGCCATGCACATCCGTAAAAAAACACGCTGCTAGGTGTGTTATCCGATCAAGCACTTATGCGATGGGAATGCCACTTTGCATGTAAGTCAATTCCACCTAGTTGAAGGTGTGTGCAAAGTATTGTGCCCATCGGATATGCTTTGCATGGTCGATCGAGTATTAAATACCATTTTTACCTTAGTGCCATGCACATCCGTAAAAAACACGCTGCTAGGTGTGTTATCTGATCAAGCACTTATATGAGATGGGCGTGCCACTTTGCATGTAAGTCAATTCCACCTAGATGAAGGTGTGTGCAAAGTATTGTGTTCATCGGATATGCTTTGCATTGTCGATCAAGCATAACACACCGTTTCTGCCTTAGTGTCATGCACAACCATATAAAAACACGGCCATAGGTGTCTTATTCAAATAAGTACTTATCAGATGGGGGCTCCACTTTGCACGCAAGTTTGTTTCAACTATGTTGAGGTGCATGCAAAGCATTGTCACCATCGGATATGATTTGCATGGTCGATCATGCATTATACACCATTTTTTCCCTAATGATATGCACATCCGCAAAAAAACATGCCATTAGGTGTGTTATCTGACCAAGTACTTATCAGATGGGTGTGCCTCATTGAGAACATTTCAATACCACCTAGGTTGAGGCGTAGGAAAACTTTTGTGCCCATCGGATATCATTTGCATGGTCGATCGAGCATTAAATACTTTTTTTACTCTAGTGTCATGCACATCCGTCAAAAAACACGCTGCTAGGTATGTTATCCGATCAAGCACTTATGGGATGGGCGTGCCACTTTGCATGTAAGTCTATTAAACCTAGTTGAAGGTGTGTGCAAAGTATCGTGCCCATCAGATATGCTTTGCATGGTCGATTGAGCATTAAATACCATTTTTGCCTTAGTGCCATGCACATCCGTAAAAAAACACGCTGCTAGGTGTGTTATCTGATGAAGCACTTATGCGATGGGCGTGCCACTTTGCATGTAAGTCAATTCCACCTAGTTGAAGGTGTGTGCAAAGTATTGTGCCCATCGGATATGCTTTGCATTGTCGATCAAGCATAACACACCGTTTTTGCCTTAGTGTCATGCACAACCATATAAAAACACGGCCATAGGTGTGTTATTCAAATAAGTACTTATCAGATGGGGGCTCCACTTTGCACGCAAGTTTGTTTTAACTACATTAAGGTGCGTGCAAAGTATTGGCACCATCGGATATGATTAGCATGGTCGATCACGCATTATACACCATTTTTTCCCTAATGATATGCACATCCGCAAAAAGACACGCCATTAGGTATGTTATCTGATGATCGAGCATTAAATACTATTTTTGCTCTAGTGTCATGCACATCCGTCAAAAAACACGCTGCTAGGTATGTTATCCGATCAGGCACTTATGGGATGGGCGTGCCGCTTTGCATATAAGTCTATTCCACCTAGTTGAAGGTGTGTGCAAAGTATCGTGCCCATCGGATATGGTTTGCATGGTCGATCGAGCATTAAATACCATTTTTGCCTTAGTGTCATGGCATCCGTAAAAAGAACACGCTGCTAGGTGTGTTATCTGACCAAGTACTTATCAGATGAGTGTGCCTCATTGCGAACATTTTAATACCACGTAGGTTGAGGCGTACGAAAAGTTCTTTGCCCATCGGATATGCTTTGCATGGTCGATCGAGCATTAAATACTATTTTTGCTCTAATGTCATGCACATCCGTCAAAAAACACGCTGCTAGGTATGGTATCCGATCAAGCACTTATGGGATGGGCGTGCCACTTTGCATGTAAGTCGACTCCACCTAGTTGAAGGTGTGTGCAAAGTATTGTGCCCATCGGATATGCTTTGCATTGTCGATCAAGCATAAAACACCGTTTTTGCCTTGGTGTCATGCACAACCATGAAAAAACACGGTCCTAGGTGTGTTATTCAAACTAGTACTTATCGGATGGGGGCTCCAGTTTGCACGCAAGTCCGTTTCAACTAGGTTGAGGTGTGTGCAAAGTATTGTCACCATCGGATATGATTTGCATGGTCGATCACACATTATACACCGTTTTCACCCTAGTGGTATGCACATTCGCAAAAAAACAGGCCCTTAGGTATGTTATCTGACCAAGTACTTATCAGATGGGTGTGCCTCTTTGAAAACATTTTAATACCACCTAGGTTTAGGTATAGGAAAAGTATTATGCCCATTGGATATGCTTTGCATGGTCGATCGAGCATTAAATACCATTTTTGCCTTAGTGCCATGCACGTCCGTAAAAAAACACGCTGCTAGGTGTGTTATCCGATCAAGCACTTATGCGATGGGAATGCCACTTTGCATGTAAGTCAATTCCACCTAGTTGAAGGTGTGTGCAAGGTATCGTGCCCATCGGATATGCTTTGCATGGTCGATCGAGCATTAAATACCATTTTTGCCTTAGTGCCATGCACATCCGTAAAAAAACACTGCTACGTGTGTTATCTGATCAAGCACTTATGCGATGGGCGTGCCACTTTGCATGTAAGTCAATTCCACCTAGTTGAAGGTGTTTGCAAAGTATTGTGCCCATCGGATATGCTTTGCATTGTCGATCAAGCATAACAGACCGTTTTTGCCTTAGTGTCATGCACAACCATATAAAAACACGGCCATAGGTGTGTTATTCAAATAAGTACTTATCAGATGGGGGCTCCACTTTGCACGCAAGTCTTTTTTAACTACTTTGAGGTGCGTGCAAAGTATTGTCACCATCGGATATGATTTGCATGGTCGATCATGCATTATACACCATTTTTTCCCTAATGATATGCACATCCGCAAAAAAACACGCCATTAGGTGTGTTATCTGACCAAGTACTTATCGGGTCGGTGTGCCTCATTGAGAACATTTCAATATCACCTAGGTTAAGGCATACGAAAAGTTTTGTGCCCATCGGATATCATCTGCATGGTCAATCGAGCATTAAATACTATTTCTGCTCTAGTGTCATGCACATCCGTCAAAACACACGCTACTAGGTATGTTATCCGATCAAGCACTTATGGGATGGGCGTGCCACTTTGCATATAAGTCTATTCCACCTAGTTGAAGGTGTGTGCAAAGTATCGTGCCCATCGGATATGCTTTGCATGGTCGATCGAGCATTAAATACCATTTTTGCCTTAGTGCCATGCACATCCGTAAAAAAACACGCTGCTAGGTGTGTTATCTGACCAAGTACTTATCGGATGGGTGTGCCTCATTGCGAACATTTCAATACCACCTAGGTTGAGGCATACAAAAAGTTTTGTGCCCATCAGATATGCTTTGCATGGTCGATCGAGCATTAAATACTATTTTTGCTCTAGTGTCATGCACATCCATTAAAAAACACGCTGCTAGGTATGTTATGCGATCAAGCACTTATGGGATGGGCATGCCAGTTTGCATATAAGTCGATTCCACCTATTTGAAGGTGTGTGCAAAGTATTGTGCCCATCGGATATGCTTTGCATTGTCGATCAAGCATAAAACACCGTTTTTGCCTTGGTGTCATGCACAACCATGAAAAAACACGGTCCTAGGTGTGTTATTCAAACTAGTACTTATCGGATGGGGGCTCTAGTTTGCATGCAAGTTTGTTTCAACTAGGTTGAGGTGTGTGCAAAGTATTGTCACCATCGGATATGATTTGCATGGTCGATCACGCATTATACACCGTTTTTTCCCTAGTGGTATGCACATCCGCAAAAAAACATGCCCTTAGGTATATTATCTGACCAAGTACTTATCGGATGGGTGTGCCTCTTTGACAACATTTTAATAACACCTAGTATGAGGTATAGGAAAAGTATTATTCCCATCGGATATGCTTTGCATGGTCGATCGAGCATTAAATACCATTTTTGCCTTAGTGCCATGCACATCCGAAAAAAAACACGCTGCTAGGTGTGTTATCCGATCAATCACTTATGCGATGGGAATGCCACTTTGCATGTAAGTCAATTCCACCTAGTTGAAGGTGTGTGCAAAGTATCGTGCCCATCGGATATGCTTTTCATGGTCGATCGAGCATTAAATACCATTTTTGCCTTAGTGCCATGCACATCCGTAAAAAAACACACTGCTACGTGTGTTATCTGATCAAGCACTTATGCGATGGGCGTGCCACTTTGCATGTAAGTCAATTACACCTAGTTGAAGGTGTGTGCAAAGTATTGTGCCCATCGGATATGCTTTGCATGGTCGATCGAGCATTAAATACTATTTTTGCTCTAGTGTCATGCACATCCGTCAGACAACACGCTGCTAGGTATAATATCCAATCAAGCACTTATGGGATGGGCGTGCCACTTTGCATGTAAGTCAATTCCACCTAGTTAAAGGTGTGTGCAAAGTATTGTGCCCATCGGATATGCTTTGCATGGTCGATCGAGCATTAAATACCATTTTTGCCTTAGTGCCATGCACATCCGTAAAAAAACACACTGCTACATGTGTTATCTGATCAAGCACTTATGCGATGGGTGTGCCACTCTGCATGTAAGTCAATTCCACCTAGTTGAAGG
The DNA here is from genome assembly GCF_047967505.1 of Dipteris shenzhenensis. Classification (NCBI taxonomy): domain Eukaryota; kingdom Viridiplantae; phylum Streptophyta; class Polypodiopsida; order Gleicheniales; family Dipteridaceae; genus Dipteris; species Dipteris shenzhenensis. The sequence continues at coordinate 44,032,346 of NC_141617.1, forward strand.
CGTGTGCAAAGTATTGTGCCCATCGGATATGCTTTTCATTGTCGATCAAGCATAACACACCGTTTTTGCCTTAGTGTCATGCACAACCATATAAAAACACGGCCATAGGTGTGTTATTCAAATAAGTACTTATCAGATAGGGGATCCACTTTGCACGCAAGTCTATTTTAACTACGTTGAGGTGCGTGCAAAGTATTGTCACCATCGGATATGATTTGCATGGTCGATCACGCATTATACACCATTTTTTCCCTAATGATATGCACATCCGCAAAAAAACACGCCATTAGGTGTGTTATCTGACCAAGTACTTATCGGATGGGTGTGCCTCATTGAGAACATTTCAATACCACCTAGGTTGAGGTGTACGAAAAGTTTTGTGCCCATCGGATATCCTTTGCATGGTCGATTGAGCATTCAATACTATTTTTGCTCGTGTCATGCACATCCGTGAAAAAACACGCTGCTAGGCATGTTATCCGATCAAGCACTTATGGGATGGGCGTGCCACTTTGCATGTAAGTTGATTCTACCTAGTTGAAGGTGTGTGCAAAGTATTGTGCCCATCGGATATGCTTTGCATTGTCGATCAAGCATAAAACACCGTTTTTGTCTTAGTGTCATGCACATTCGTAAAAAAACGCAGTCCTAGATGTGTTATTCAAACTAGTACTTATCGGATGGGGGATCCAGTTTGCACGCAAGTCTGTTTCAACTAGGTTGAGGTGTGTGCAAAGTATTTTCACCATCGGATATGATTTGCATGGTCGATCACGCATTATACACCGTTTTTTCCCTAGTGGTATGCACATCCGCAAAAAAACACGCCCTTAGGTATGTTATCAGACCAAGTACTTATCGGATGGGTGTGCCTCTTTGAAAAAATTTTAATACCACCTAGGTTGAGGTATAGGAAAAGTATTATTCCCATCAGATATGCTTTGCATGGTCGATCGAGCATTAAATACCATTTTTGCCTTAGTGCCATGCACATCTGTAAAAAAACATGCTGCTAGGTGTGTTATCCGATCAAGCACTTATGCAATGGGAATGCCACTTTGCATGTAAGTCAATTACACCTAGTTGAAGGTGTGTGCAAAGTATCGTGCCCATCGGATATGCTTTGCATGGTCGATCGAGGATTAAATTCCATTTTTGCCTTAGTGCCATGCACATCCGTAAAAAAACACGCTGCTAGGTGTGTTATCTGATCAAGCACTTATGCGATGGGCGTGCCAATTTGCATGTAAGTCAATTCCACCTAGTTGAAGGTGTGTGCAAAGTATCGTGTCCATCGGATATGCTTTGCATTGTCGATCAAGCATAACACAACACTGTTTCTGCCTTAGTGTCATGCACAACCATATAAAAACACGGCCATAGGTGTGTTATTCAAATAAGTACTTATCAGATGGGGACCCCACTTTGCACACAAGTCCTTTTTAACTACATTGAGGTGTGTGCAAAGTATTGTCACCATCGGATATGATTTGGATGGTCGATCACACATTATACACCATTTTTTCCTTGATGATATGTACATCCGCAAAAAAACACGCCATTAGGATTGTTATCTGACCAAGTACTTATAGGATGGGTGTGCCTCATTGAGAACATTTCAATACCACCTAGGTAGAGGCATACGAAAAGTTTTGTGCCCATCGGATATCCTTTGCATGGTCGATCGAGCATTAAATACTATTTTTACTCTAGTGTCATGCACATCCGCCGTCAAAAAACACGCTGCTAGGTATGTTATCCGATCAAGCACTTATGGGATGGCGTGCCACTTTGCATGTAAGTTGATTCTACCTAGTTGAAGGTGTGTGCAAAGTATTGTGCCCATCGGATATGCTTTGCATGGTCGATCAAGCATAAAACACCGTTGTTGCCTTAGTGTCATGCACAATCGTCAAAAAACACGATCGTAGGTGTATTTTTCAAACAAGTACTTATCGGATGGGGATGCCAATTTGCACACAAGTCAATACTGCCTAGGTTGAGGAACGTGTAAAGTCTTGTATCCATTGGATATGCTTTGCATAGTCGGTCTCACATGATACACCATTTTGTTGCTAGTGTTATGCACAATCGTCATAAAATACGTTTGGAGGTGTGTTATCCGAACAAGTGCTTATGAGATGGGTGCACCACTTTGTATGCAAGTCAATAAGACCTAGGTTGAGGCGTGTACAAAGTTTTGTGCCCATCGGAGAAATGTAGATGCGATAATATTAGAAAATTCTCGGTATATGTATATGTGTGTGTGTGTGGCAAACAATTTTGACACAAAGTAAACACCTAGTGCACAAATTATGCACTTCATACCTTGAGTAAATAAGCTTGTTGATGAGCATAAATATGCCCTTGAATAAAAGCACAGTTGTTTTATGACCACAACAGGATCGCTTTGACACCTGTGATTTTGCCCATATGTAAGTTTACAAATACTATAAAAAATCATATAATAATATATTAATAGTTTGCAAATGTGTATAGCAAGTGAGTAATGGGAAGTAGAAGTGGGAATGAGGAGGGAGGAGTGGAATAGGATAGGGAAGTAATAAGGGTGTATGATAATAAGTATAAAAATAGTATAATAATATATTAATAGTTTTCAAATGGCAAGTGAGTAATGGGAAGTGGAAGTGAGTAATGGGAAGTGGAAGTGAGAGTGGGGAGGGAAGAATGGAATGGGAGAGGGGAAGGTAATAGGGGAGTAGGCTAATAAGGGAGTGAAATGAGTGAGGGAGTTAATAGGGGATGAAAAAGAGGAGGGTGAGATGGGGAAATATGGGATTTTGGGAAATGGGAGGAGTATGGGACATGGTGGAAATGTGGGATGGGAGTGGTGGCAATGGGGAGGAAGAAGAAATGGATGGATGGGGGGAGGGCTAATGGATGAGGGATGGGGGTCCAATAGGAGAGGGGGAGTAATGGGAGCCAATGGGAGAGAGGATAAATGAAAAGCCAATAGGAGAGAGGGGAGGAATGGAAAGCCAATAGGAGAGGAGGAGGAAAACCTAATTTTTCTTATATATAGTCTTCCTTCTTCATTCATTCTCCCCTCATTTCATTCACTGAAGCAAGAAAGCAAGAAAGCAAGGACGATCAAGAGAGCAAGGAAGGAAGAGCAAGAAAGCAAGAAAGAGCAAACTTACAAACTTTTTCCAAGTACTTGCAAATTTTTTTGATTAATTTTTCTAGTTTCCTTTTTAAAATTTGAAGAGAGAGGAACTAGAGAGAGAAAGGTTCAGGGGAGGAGAAGAAGAGGATGGAGGGAACGGAGGAGGAAGGGAGGCAGAGGGTGGGGCTGAGTAGAGGAAGGAAAGGAGGAGGGAGGGGGGGGAAGGGAGGGAGTGTGTCTCCCATGGAGGGAGGAAGGGGGGAGGGGGAAGGGGGGGCTGGCGGCCTGGAGGGGAGGAAGGGGGCTGGCGGCGTTGGCGAGCGGAGAGGGATGGCTGGGGGGGAAGAGGATCGAGGGCCGAGAGAGGGGGCGGCTGGCAGCAGCAGCTGCCACCTCGGGGGCGAAGAGGGAGGTGGGTGGGAGGGGGGGCTGGCGGCCGCCAGCTTGGGGGCGGGGCGAAGAGGGAGGTGGGTGGGAGGGAAGGGGGTGGGAGTGAAGGGGGTGGGAGGGGGGGCTGGCGGCCGCAGCCGCCAGCTCGAGGGCGGGGCAAAGAGGGAGGTGGGTGGGAGGGAAGGGGGTGGGAGCGAAGAGGGTGGGAGGGGGGGCTGGCGGCCGTGGCCGCCAGCTCGGGGGCGGGGAGGGGGTTGGGTGGGAGGCATGAGAGGGGTGGGAGGGGTGGCTGGCAGCCGCGGCCGCCAGCTCGGGGGCGGGGAGGGGGGTGGGTGGGGCGGAAGGGGGTAGGAGGGGCTGAGAGGGGGGGGGCTCAGTGGTGGGGAGGGGGTTGGGTGGGAGGGATGAAGGGGTGGGAGGGGCTGAGAGGGGGGGGGCTGGCGGCCGCGGCTGCCAGCTCAGGGACGGGGAGGGGGGTGGGTGGGGGGGGGGGGGGTGGGAGGGGTTGAGAGGGGGGGGGCTGGTGGCCGCAGCCGCCAGCTCGAGGGAAGGGGGGGTGTGGGAAAGAGGGAGGGGGAGGGCTGGGGGGTCGCGAAGGGTGGGAGGGTGAAGAGGGGGGGGCTGGCGGCCGCGGCTGCCAGCCCAGGGAGGGGGTTGGGTGGGAGGGAAGGGGGTGGGAAGGGTTGAGAGGAAGGGGGGGGCTGGCGGCCGCGGCTGCCAGCCCGGGGGAAGGGGGGGTGGGAAAGGGGGGGAGGGCTGTGGGGGGTCGCGAAGGGGGGGGGGGAGGGCTGAGAGGGGGGGAAAGGGGTGGGAGGGGTTGAGAGGAGGGGGGGCTGGCGGCCACGGCCGCCAGCCGGGGGTGGGCTAGGGGGGTCTCGAAGGGGGGGGCACGGCTGAGAGGGCGGGAAGGGGGTGCAAGAGGTTGAGAGGAGGGGGGGAGGGGGGTCGCGAAGGGGGGGTGGGGAAGGGGGGAGCGCTGAGAGGGGGAGGGGGAAGGGTGAAGAAGGGGGGAGCGCTGAGAGGGGGAGGGGGCTGGCGGCCATGGCCGCCAGCCCGGGGAGGGGGTGGGAGGGGTGAAGGGGGTGGGAGGGGTGGGAGGGGTTGAGAGGAGGGGAGGGGGATGGCGGCCGCGGCCGCCAGCCTGGGGGAAGGGTGGGTGGGAAAGGGGGGGAGGGCTCGGGGGGGGGGTCACGAGGGAGGGGGGGGAGGGTTGAGAGGGCAAGGGGGTGGGAGGGGTTGAGAGGAGGGGAGTGGGCTGGCGGCCGTGGCCGCCAGCCCGAGGGGAAAGG